>NW_019104178.1:224889-432273 GCF_001856785.1 Myzus persicae | reverse complement strand
TGTGTTTAACATTTCTCATATATTTACACTCAATGTTCGTTATCGTAATTCGTAATAATTACTTATTGAAATCAGATTGGATAAAACCAATAACCGATAAAATGCATACGGTATACAGGTAAACTACTGTGTATGATGAATGAAACCACGATTACGGTTTAGAGTATTTTAGGGAAATAATATAAAAATAATATCGTTCATGTAATATAAATAATAATTATCGACCGCGGACACACACACACACACGCATCATTCATCAATATTCAATATATTGTGTAATAATAATAAGAATAAGAATTACATGCGATCATGCGAGACATGATCGGTCGGCGAGGAAGAAAATGCAAGATGGTATAAAATAAGTTGTTTTTTATGGTTTCTGGTAATTTAATTTTAAATAATATGTTTTGAGTAAAATAAAATGTATTTTAAGATGTGTTAAAATTGTCATCAGATAAAGTTATAATTATAAAAGTTGATATTTGATTTTCATGTTGTAAATATTTTTGTTTTTGAAGGCTTAAAACACTGAGATTCAACACTACCTCTCCCAAACATTGTGTTTTTTAATCATTTAAATACTGAACACTACAGGACCGTATTATAACATGGGTCTAGGGCCTACAGTAGAGTTAATCCGGGCCTGCACTAATGTGCCCTGTCGTGATACAAATTTCTGTTTTTCAAAAAGAACTTATTTTTTTAGAATAGTTTTAAAACAAAAATGTTAATGTAGGTGCCTAATTAAAAATCCGAATTGTTTCCAAAAATTCTAGTTTACATAAAAATGTTAATAATTTTTAAAAATGATTTTACAAATATTAAAAGCAAATGAAATATTGGATTTAGTATTTATTATACTTGTACCATTCTTTTAAATTAAATAATATTTTATTATAATCATCGATCTCTTATAGGTACTTGGTACGCAAAGTTAAATAACTCAACAACTAATTTTTCGAATTTAGATTTTGATATGTCAACATTTTTAGAAAATGTATCCTTTAAATAATTTAATCTATGAGAGGGGGAGGAGGTTGAACTTTGAAAAAAAAATAAGTTTATATCTCCGTTTTTAACTCCTTTAATTGAACAGAAAAATTTCATTACAATATTTACGACTTAGGAATTTCGCACGTGAACGTATGCTGTCATATTGGGTCACGTACTCACGTATTAAATGAAAGTTTGATGGTCCAGTATGAAAGGGTCCTAAATAATTTTATTACATTTTTCATAAATGTATACGTCTGTTTGAAAATGATCGTAACTATCTATACTCGTATATATATTATTGTTATAAAACATTTTATTTTTCTTAAACTCGATGAAAACGATCGTCTGAAACTATAAAACTGCAGATAAGGTATTATTTAGTTGAAAAAAAATATGCACCTTATAAGATAGTATGAAAGACTAACGCAAAAATACAAGATTTTTGACGAAAAACATATCAAACTGTGGAAGAGTTCGTGTGCCAGGCCCGAGAGTGTTATGTGACTCGAGTACCTAATATACGTATTATACTAGTATACCCATCTGTGGGTACCATACCTGTGTTCTACTATTTTGCCTTTTGCATCTAAACTGGCGGTCGTGGATCACGAATATTTAGCCACGTCGGCTTACAGTGTAAGTATATTATAATAATATTATCGTCGTGCATGCACACCGCGGCAACAAACGGATGGGAATACGTATGTATATATATATATATACACACTGTGCCGGAATATAGAATATATATTTAGGTCAAGACGGACACGCCAGGCCGGACATTAACGACTTGACATTTAAATCGATGCGACCATCAAGACGTCAAGTGTGTCTAAATACATTTATAATATATACGTATATAATATGTATAACGCAGGTATTATAATGTAGGATTATTATAAACAAATATAGCGGTGCTTAAAATATAAATGCGTCTATATGATTTACGATTTGACGATCGTGTCTGCGGAGAGAAGTAAAACGACGATACCTACAGCGGAATACGCGAACTCGGTCGTAGTAGGTTTGCAATATATAATATTATTTTCGTTCGTATTTGCCTCCCGGCGGGCACACGATTTTTCGTCTTCCGATATAAAACACGTAGGTAGGACAGGACGTATACCTGTTGTACTATATTATAATATTATTATGTCCCAATGCCCCGTATAATAATAAAAATAATATTATAATTATTATGTATTGCAGGCAGCAGTTGTTGTAAGTGAGTTGTTGTGGTAACAATCGGCAAATTAATGATCATTCGACCTGAAAACCCATTCGATTAATAATAATAATAATACGATTCCGTGTATTATATATCGATTTATGTCGCGTATTATATTGTATTAGGTAATAGTATACCTAGCTGGTCCATATGCCTACACGCGTGCACCGCCGACGCCACCACATAATAATATTATCATGTCCGATTGTCGGATTGCATAAAACGCGAAATACGCCGCGTGTTCGTAATATTCGAAAAAATACATTTGTATTATGTTTCACACACGTTGTATTGCGTAATATTCGATCTGGCGCCACGATAAGTTTTAACCATTGTGGATGTATAGTTTACTTGTAAGTAGTATTACGTTTTAACATTTAACAAATTAAATGTACAAGCACAATGATATTAATAATAATTGTTAACTCTGGATTTCGCAACAGTTAATTGTAAAAGCACCGATAGCGTTAGAAAATATTTTAGAAATTTTAATTTAATCTTTTGTTATTTTTGTACTGGTTTATCGTGTTTGGGAAAAATCAATTAAATTAATATTTTTATAAATAATTAAAAAATTAAAATTATACAAAACATTGTGGTGCCAAAAACAAAATTGAGGAAAAAATATACCATTTGAAAAAATAATCGAACATCATATTATGTGAAATTTTTTTCTAAAATGTCATTCTTACTGAATCACGAGACACGGGTATAACTAATAATAATATGGTTCAAAATTCAAAATATTGCAGATAAGTATTTAAGAACAACAAACTTCATGATAGTTTGGGTTAAGAAACTAACTGTGTAACCCGAATATTGAATTACGAAATCGAAAGATTAAATTTTGTAAATATAGCAAACAAGAAGACAGTAAATTATATGAAGGTACGAACT
This sequence comes from Myzus persicae, assembly GCF_001856785.1. NCBI lineage: Eukaryota > Metazoa > Arthropoda > Insecta > Hemiptera > Aphididae > Myzus > Myzus persicae. The sequence continues at coordinate 429,152 of NW_019104178.1, read as the reverse complement.
CCTAAAGTATTAACCTAAAAAACAAATGTTATCAACAATTTATTATTCTCTGTATAAATTATAAAATATTATGTCGTAGTTGGATAGTATAGTAAATAAAGTGATAATGGAATTATTATAAGGTATACAACTATAAAATCATAATATTCTTATATATCTATGTACCATTTGAATACAAATCATATTATAATACAAAATATTTGAAACTAAATTGATAACTTATTGACTTGTTAGATATAATATATGACGTAGTATTATGAATTATAAATTTATAGTACCTTCTATTTAATTTGCTAAATCAAAATTCATTTTTTTATGTTTTAATTTTGACTAATATTTATAAATCTATATTGTGAGTAATGACTAATGAAGTGTAAAATAATTAAAATGAAAACTATATTATTATATTTGTGTGATATTTAGTTCGTATTTTATTTTATTTATACCTTATTCTTTGAAACAATGCGTATTTTTCCATAGTATTTAGGATATTTTTATTTTGGACACAATAGGTAGTGCTATCTGAATTCGGACCACAATCGGGCTTCTCCAAATTTCTCTTTCCATTTATGCCTGATTAATATTCGTATTATTGTTACATCAAATAATTAAATTTAAATAAACAACACTTGGCCTCAATGGCCTTAGATGATTGAGTTTTTTTTTGTATGGTGAATGATGATTTCATTTATTTATATCAAACGTGAGAAACTATACGACAAATGACAGTTTAAAGACCTTATCAGTAGGTAATGTAAGAACACAATGAGAAAACTTTTTATGAGTACTGCAATGCAAGACAAAAAAAAAGTTTCATAATGAGTTTTGAAAAGAAATTTTCACATAAATACATAAAAAAAAGTTCTTAATGAGAAGGTAGATGAAATAAATAAAAATAATAACAAAATTACACGTCCCACAAATAATACAAATAAAATTACATTTTTTCTATTTAAGGTTTTGGTCGCCAAATCAAAATATTCATAAAAAATGTTAAATTACAAAATAATTTGTTTTCGTAAATAATTTGATTTTGTTGTGTTTGTATTGTAAAAACTCAGTAAATTCAAACAGAAATAATAATATTTACAAGTGTACCCTTGAAAAATGCAAACAAATCAACAATTGTATGGTCGAAGATGAATGTACCTTTATAGTAATATATTAAAATATATTGGTCTCGAAAAACGTTTTGGCCTAGATTTTGGTTGAGCACGAGGAATTGGTAAATCAAATAATATAGGTATGATGAGAAGTCGAGTATGATAGATGATCGTGTCCGATCAGTGTTAACACTTGAGTAAATCATATAATAATGTATAATTATAGGTTTTGTATGAAGATAAGTCTTTGAAAATTGAAAATAAAATAAAGTTGCCATTATCGACGAAGTAAACGGGTAGATATTTTTATATTATTTATGTAAATATATATTAAACTATGCATTAAAATGTCTATTTTCTTGGCACGCTGATTGTACAAGAAACATATTTTAAGTGGGTGGTAGTTAAGAAAATATTAATTTAGGACAGTTTTTGAAAATGAATTAATTAGTATTTGTTATTAAAATTGTTAGTACGATAACATTTTATTTTAAATTGTTTTTACAAGAAGCTATATATAACTACCCCCTCGCCCAAATACCATTTAAGGGGGGTGGATTGTAGTTGAACTTCGACACGATAATTTTGAACATCACATGACATGCAATGTTCCACTCGTGTAGTTATTATTATTATTATTGTTGAAGTCTTACGTGAATTGATCAAACTACAACAAATTTCATTTATACCATATTACTATAATGTATAATCGCAGATATCGGCATTTATTCATTGTGTAAATGGCATTATTGACGTAAAATTACTATGTGTGTTGTGTAGTATAAAAATAACACTTTTGACTCAAATGGCCCATAATATGTGCTCGATTTTCTGCAGTGATGACTGTTTTTTTAATTTTTATTTTTGGACCTCGCGAAAGACTCAAGTCTTACACCGTTTATGGGCCGTTGTTTTCCAAGGTCCGTATCAGAAACATTGGCTGGAAATCGTGAACCGTTACACACACACACACACACACACACACACACACATGCGCACACACAGAGCCAGCGCGTTCCCCTTCACTCGTAAATTATTATTTACCGATTTCGTGTAACGAAGTTACGAATGTAGGTCGGCCCGAACAAAGAAGAAAATAGTATAATGATATTTAAACTAAATATTTATACATATGAATGCAAAACTTTGGTTTCGTCCGTACACAGCGAGTGTATAGGTCTACATTATGTGTGTGCTCTCTGCAGCCACGTGAGTGATTTATATTATTTGGAGGGAAATTCGTGGAAACAATCGACACAGTGGTGTGTGTATATCATTATGATAATAATATTGTAATTTAAAAATTGTTTTCTTTATATATGTAATATATATGTATAAAATATACAAGTTTAAGCACCATGTGGAGTAAAGTACCGGAAAGTCAAACGGATTTAGACGAAACGCGTGTACCTAATGTCCTAATTTATTTAAGAAATACACACAACCGTGCGCAGGTTCTTAGAGTATAACAAGTATAAAATGGACGTATATTATTAACCTACAGAGAAAACAAAGCGCAGGTCAACTAACCAACAACATAATATATTCTGTTTTTTTTTTTTAGTAGGTATATATACTATAGTGATAAAAAATAAACGAAAATCGGTCTCAAGCGATATGAACGAATCGAGATTAATTATCAGTGCAGTCGTGCAGATATATGTAAACAGTGTACTTGATCTTATCCTTGTAGCAGTAGCCGTCAGGTACTCATTAACCGTAAAATATTCAATTTTAAATATTTATATGAAACGCATACTAATATTATCATTATTGACTAATACAGTACTTAATATAGTAATATTTAATAATATTATTTGTTGAAATTTGTCCAGAGAATATTGTGGTAAACTATAGTTGACATATTTTGATATATTTATCGACGCCAATATTCAGTATAGCTTAACCACATATTCTTATTAATTTTTAATTAATATAAGCAAATAATTATGTTAACGATAGAAGAACAATTGTAATGTTATTTTTTCAATATTTTTATTCTAAACCACTCTCTGTATTTGTTTTGTTTAACGTTTAATAATATTGTGAGGAAAAACGAATTAGTCTTAGACTAAGAATATGCAACACAAAGCTAACCCATTGTTTCTTAATGGCCAAAGAAGCCCATTCAATATGTACCTCATGTGGAACCCAAATTACTATCAAGCATATTCTAACAGATCGTCTCAAGTACAAAAACACAAGAAAATAATGTAATTTACCAGATCACCTATTTTCGAAATCCTTAGACCTTGAGANTAACGTTCCTTGATAACCTCAAAATTACCGTGACACAATATTAATACAAATAAATAGCACATGAATAAGTTTACCTCTTATCAAATGATTAGTATCTATAACCGTTCTCACGATATTAGGCGCTGAACTATGCACATTACAATGTGCAATGGGATTAGACCATAGAGTAATATTATTACTATATGGATTAGGCGAATGAATTTGATACAATATTATATTATCAGATGTCCGTTATTGCATTGCATAGAGTAATATTACTCTATGTTACATTGAATTTTTATCAATTTTTATTTAGCTGTTGTCAGTTAACACGAATTAAAATATTTGTAGATCGTATATTTTATAAGTAGGCGTTTTTTTGTATTTTTTAGTTAAAATGTTGATTTAATTTTTTTAATTATTAATTATTAATGTTTATTGTTACACAAATAAGATTTGTTTATGTTCATTTTTTAAGTTTGGTAAAATTGTTTTAATATTGTTATCAATAAAATGTTTTTTATCAATAATATAGTTTTTTTTTTAAATAACTTATTACTATGTGTGCACAAGAAGACAATACATGTCTTTGTTTCATAAATTAACGAAATTTTATAGTTCTTGAAACAATAAGTTTATCACCTAAATCCCGTTGCACATTATAATGTGCATAGTGTTTTATGCTACAAATTCCAATGTACATTGTAATGTGCATTCAAGTATCTCCATATTGGCCCAATGGACATTATAATGTGCATAGTTGTATTTTTGGTCCAGATGGTCAGAATCTCTTCAAACTTGAAAAGAACCTTAATTAAGTATCTTTAATAACATATATAAATCACTAATTTTTTTTTCTCTACTACAATTAATTCGGGTCTGAAAGGGTTAAAACCCTCTATTTGCACAAAAAAAAAAATTAAATCCCATTATGTTATTCATATTATGTATAATACATATTATTAATATCATTGTTATGATCAAATTAATAATTACATTTTTTACAAGAGTACAAGACTTGTATGAAAACGTTTTTGCTTATAGTTGTGTGGGTTTCAGTTAAAAATCAATTTAGTAAATTACTTGAATATTGATTTATCTAAAATTGCATTGGCAAAAAAGGCATCAAATCCGATTCGTTGTTTTTTAATAAGCTGTATTGTTTTAATATTGTTGTCTTAAACCACGCTTTGTTTATATATTCTATTCGTTTTGTTGAACGTTTAATAAATATTACGGAAAATGCGACTGTAAGTGGGTACATTGTAGTGGCGTGCCAGCGGTAACGTCAGCAGTGACGGGAGAAGTGCAAGAGACTTAATCGTTGCGTTCACGCGATTGCATTCGTCTGCAGACGTATTTATGTAGGAAAGCTGCAGTTGTTGCAGTGGCGGAGTCGTGTCTTACGATTTTTTTTCCACCCATTATTACCAACGGCATTGAAAGGACCTCAGTAAAAAATGGTCGGTTTGTCCGATCGTGCTTGCATGATAACCGACATTTCTTCGTACCTTCTTATATTATATTGAATTATAATATTAGGTGCGCGTATTTATGTGTTCATGTTGCACACGGATTTCTGTAGAACGACCACAAATATTTCGGTCTTGCTAACCGATTGGTCACCCAAAACCATGTCATCTCGTTGTCGATATCATTATTTAAACAATATAACATCATAATGTTGGTATACGGTGCATCTAATATTATGACCGAAACTACTAACCACGGAAATTGTCGTAAGTGATATATCACCGAGGGTGGTTATTATATAATGACGATGCTGCCTCCCAACATTTGAATTTTTTGGCCACGTGTCTTCCAGACGATATCGGTTAGTTTAGACACATATTACATATAAACATATAATAGGTAAATGTTGTAGAGCCGTAGAGGGTCTTCGAAATTTCTTATAGAGATACAAATTTGCGAATGGCTACATTATGGAAAAAAATATTGTAGATAAGAATAGATAGTTCAGAAGAAATAATGGTAAATTAATTTAAAGATATAATATGAGAATGATTACTGGTACCTAATCAATATAGGTGCGTGACGCTGGCACCCGGATGTTTGAAATTTTACTCGAAAAATACATCAGTAATTGTTAAATACACAATTTGTACAAATTTGTAACCACAATTATTTTAAAGTAGATATTATTTTTTGATTTATCCACCTATAACTATATGCAGTTATTTTAATTAGTCAATGTAAAATCAGCTATTATTAAATGTTGGTTATTGTTCAATAAGCTATTATTTACCTCACCATACCAATTAAAAGAAAACTCTATTTTGATTATAGCCATTCCACCAGAAGAAATATAATTCTTATAACCAATTTCCATTAACAGGTAATTAAATTAGTAATTTATAATTTACTAGCGACCCTCCCCGGCTCTGCGCTGTTACAATGCTGATACTAAATACTACAGAATGTCTTTATATACAACGTAGCTATATCTGTATCAACAGCTAAATCTGTAATATCTTTGAAAATATTAATCTCAATTACATGATGTAAAGGCCAATGGGCCATATTGATCTATATTAAATGCACAATGTTTTCAAGGTACTTAATTGGATAAGGATTAATGCTGTGTTGCTTAAAATCGGTTTCGTTTTCGTTGTGTATAAAGACATTCTCTATACCTAGTATTTAGTATCAGCACTGCATTGATTTTTTTTCTGAAAAAATATTCCTAATTATTATGGTTTTGGAAATATTTCCGGAATATTCCTCGTTCCGGGGAATACGTTCCTCTTGGAGAATATTCTTAGGTGCACATCACAACAAAGAGCTACATCATTTTTATATGAACTTTGTCTCTTTTGCCTATAATCGAACGATTTTCAGCTCCGCCGACTGCACCGCCGAACTGCTTTCTATATACCTACGTTTAATATTAACAACGTTCGACACAAAACTCCGGCGGAACTCGATGTTTGAATAATAATTACGATCGGCTGAGTCTCGTGTACGGGAATCGCGTCGATTACATTATAATATGTGATACTATTCCGGAGGTGGCGGCGGCAACGCGGAGGTTTTCACCACGTTTGGACTGCGGACATGGTATTATAGTAATAGTATTATTAGGTACAACTTACAAGCGGTCTCGGTACACGCGCGTGCGACGTTTTCATAATAAGTTATTATTAATAACAAATAAAATATAAATATGGGTACTTAATATGCACGCGCGTATAGTAATAATTCGCGTGTATAATGTTATAGATATATACCTATACGGTAGGAAAAAAAAAGAAAAAACCGCGATTGATAATCGTTGCAATTTCACCGTACGATAGTAATATTAATAATATTATTATGTGCACTAACGCGTTTTAATTAAAACCATTTACGAGAGAGACCGGTCGACTGTAATTATTATTACGCTGCAGTACACAGTAATAATAATAATACACTCAAGTACCGTATTATAGTAGATACGTTTCTTCCGTTTTTTTTTTCTTATTTCCGTAATTTTTTGTAAGCACTGGTATATATATCATAAAACGGTTTCCGATGGCGATGGAAAATCATCTCATAATCACAACAATACTATCATGGACTCCGTCCGTCGCGATAAGTACTATTTTTCCCAATTTTATTTCAGTGGGCAAATAGACCGTTACAAATACTAAGTTTCAGTTGATGGCAATATATTCTTGATAATGTATGATTTGTGACTCACAAACCTGTATTTAAAAACTAGTAGCCAGACGTGTTCTGTCACGATTATAAAAAACTTTATAATAATAAATAATACTTAATAATAATAGTTTTTTTTTATAATAGCCGTTAGGTCGATTAATCTCTTGTTACTAATTATTAGAACGACAAGTGTATACATATATACATATATATTTTGTACGGTGACTGTACTTGACTACCTATATATTATTATTATGTATTATAATTACAGGTGTTAGATTAGTGACATTTTCACTCTTTCGACTCGTTGACGGATAATATAATAGACTGGATAGCAGGACAGACATCACCGCTGTGGTACGAACGTAAATTAGATATCACTTATACCCAGTACTGTATTCATTTTTTAATTTTTTTAATTTTTTTTTTTTTTGGGGGGGGGAGACTCCACAGACACCGATTAATAATATATTTAAAAATAATACAGTCAATACTTGTTTTAAATAAAAATACAAATAATAACTTTTAAATATGTCATAATGTTATTTTTTAGGACTCCCCACCTTAAAAAAATGTTGGGAATCCGCCACTATAAGTAATAATTATATCTTGTGTTTACCTAATAATATGATATTCTTGTATCGTGCAGCAAAGAGCGAATATTAGAAAATCAAAATCCTCTCGTTCGGAAAACTCTTGAAAATAATAATCCGAGTCCTTCGCTATGTTAAATTGCAACGGGTCAAGTATTGAGAAATTAGTTTTTATTTCCACAGGGTTGGAGCCATCTTTTCCTCACTCGCAATAACCGAATAATGAATCATGTAATCATGGCGAACTCGCATATATAATAATAATAATATGGAGCCACATAATAAATGGTGGAACTCAACCGCTATCTCCACTAAACACAATATCGTAACAACAACAATAATAATAATATTAAGTACACGCAATAATAATAATAGTCAAAATCATATTTATTATTATTGTAATGACCACAAAGGCGCCAACTGCTGCAATATTGTCGACCAATGTTTTGTCACCACATAATAATACTTTTCTACTATGTATTGCGTTTTCGTCAGAATTTTTATTAGCTTATATTAAATGTTTTGTAGTAAAAATTAAATTCGTGCATTAACTCTTAACAGTTAAGAGGATGCTACGACTACACCCGCGTGTAGTGTTTAGTGTTTCGTATTTTCTTCGTCTTACACAATTACAACATACCAAAAATAATTTAGCAATGAACAACTTTAACCCCTTCATATTTATAGTATGATTAACAGAACACATAGGGAGGACATTATCTGTGTCATAGCTTTTTTATATTTTTGATAGCACTAATCAATAATTTTTAATAACTAAATTTAAAATACCAAAAAAACCTAATGTTATCAAACTGATAACTTCAATTTTATTTATGTTATCCAAATAATAAAAATGCTAAGACACATGTAAAGTTTTTCCCTGTGCATTGTGGAATTTTCAGTAATTCTACTATAAATACAGAGAAGAGTATTATAGTTGTCCCTTGCAAAATAGTTTTTGCAATGTAGTACATTTGTAAGACGGAAAACATGCTGGTTTAATTATTTCCCAATAATAAATTGAATGATTCATAAATCATAATGGATAAGTTCCAACTAGCGCCAAAAATGTATGTGCAGAAGTCCTTGCAAATTATTAATTATTTTGGGTTAAAAAGTATGATTCAAATTATTTTGATATTGTGTACATTTGGGCACGATTGTTTGTACAACATAAATTGTTTGTATTTAATTTTTCAGACTATAAACACCAGTGTTAAACATTTATTTTAAGATATTTTGTTATAGATTGTTTTAGTAAATAATTAGTTATGTATAAGAAATTATGGAGACACCGATTTTACGTTTTACATGTTGTCCATCAAATGCGGGTTTTCAATGATTTTTCAATGTTTAAAAGGAAAACATCATTTTCCAAAAAAAATTTTATAAGATTAATTTAATCTAAATTATAATAATACAATAATGTGCACGTATAATACAGTTACAGTAATCTAAATAGGAAATGCAATAAACTATTTATACGATGGTAAAAATCATGTTTAACCTCTGGTGCGACTTCACAAGCTCAGATAATATATTATTTATTTGTGTAGAATGGGTAATTGCGTATAGTAGGTACTATTCTAAATACCAATATTATTCTACCAGAAACCTCATTTCATGTAACATCATGTACGACTATTGTAACTGTTAATAATAAAAACCAAGAACCAAATAAGAAAAAATATAATATTATAAATTATTCGGGGCTCGTCATGCACTTGCATATTATTTTATTAGGGCGATCTCACATTGAGTGCGATAATAACAACGACCTGCACTCAATATTTCCAAAACAGACTTGTTGCATATTATTATTATTTTATACTATTGTGTCTGCGTAATTTTCTTATTCCGTTTTCTATTACACTAGACTATAATTGCTGCTGGGTGTCAGCGTGTGTGCCATATGCATGTTTGTTGAAACGTACATTGTACATTATTATATATGAATATATTGTACGTATTCACGTATAGTTAGGACAACAATAATGGTACGTATGTAGATGCATTATTATTTAAATAACGCCCCGTTTGAAATATCCGTCGGACCCATATTCTATGGTCGACATTTCAAATTCTCGACCACGAAATTTAAATTTCAAACTTAAAGCGATAGTTTTTTCTATTCATCCATTTTTACTACAATATGTTTTCCATAATATATTGCGTATTCACAAGATTTACGGTTTAATGTTTCGAAACTTCGAATCACTGTGCGATGTGACTACGTAATATACTAATAACGAAAAATTGTTGAGGTATAATAATATATATATATATACATATATATATTGTAGGCCTTTCGAGAAATTTGTCTTTATTCGTCGATTCTAGGATCATTGTATAGGGTCTGTTCGTTTTTAATTTTTTTTTGCCAACAGCCTGCATTTTTTTAAAGCCTACTGCATGGAGACCAACGGATCAAGTTAGGTATTTTATAAATAATTATTTAAATTATGAAAATATGGAATGCACATTGTAAAAACCACATATTTATAAATATTTATTTTACTATGCTTTATTATAGTATCATTTATCAGATATAATATTAAATTATTAGTATAATAATTAAAATTTAGTATATTAAATGTAAAATAAATAATATTTCATTTATTTTTACCAACTTTTCTTTCATGATAAAATATTGTGTTTTATAAATTAATATATGAATAATTTTCCATAATTTTCAAATAGTATTTCTAAAAAACCTAACAGTCGTTGGTATCCACGGAAAAGGCTTTAACAAATGCAAACTGTTTTGCTTGAAAAAAAATGATTCAAAACAGTCTACTTAAAATTTTAGTGAAAAGCCTAATTTCTCAAATGACCAACGATATTTCCGTATAAATACTAATATTGTAGGAGTGTGCTTGTGAAACAGTTACTTCTGTAGTTCTGTGCTTATGCAACTCGGACGTTATTATTTATTCGTATTGTATTACTTATGTGTTTATACTATTATACATATTTAAAAACATCTTAACGCGGAACTTTTGTTAAATCATTTTGTTATTCAAATTTTGTTGGTTTGTATGACAGTCAATTGTTTAATGACATCGTCTGTTGAGTAAACTATAGACAATTAGTTTTCCATTGCCATTTACTAGTACTGCACTACATATTGGCAGGTGTTTGATTACATTTATATGGGTCATCGCACTTGGCTCCATTGTAGACCTATAATTTATAAACTAAGCTTATATGTCTTGGGCCATACCAAACTTATAAAATATGATTACCTATAGTGTCGTTTTGGAAAATTAATATATAGTTTATACCTGTACTATAGAAGAGAAATTTAAAATATAAACTATCATTTTTGGCACAATTATTTTGATTATTATTTTAATTCACAAAATATGTACTATTATTCGTCATTATCAATGCCAAGGTTGTTGTTGTTCATCGCTTATCGTTCCACTATTCGGTTCTATTCTATTATATCATTATTTTGCTATGGTACTTTCTGTTTGACGCCAATCGAGTACATTTCGTTTACCGATACGCAGAGTTGTTTTAATAACCGTGTAATAATATATTATAGGCACCTGTAGGTATATTATATTATTTTAAACTTATATACACCGTCACTGAACGTCATAATAATATTAATAATGTAGCGGATACAATATTTCTAGTGGATGGATTTTTTTCCTTTCCATCGATTTGAAAGTTCATTATTATTCCTAGATATGATCTTCATTACAGTACGGTGCGTATACTATACAGATATACAGTATACACTATACAAAATATGTACATACACATATTATATACATTATACAGTATACACAAAATAATTATATGCATATTTGAAGAAAAACTGTGGAATCACGCTGACAATAATATTTAATGACTTCTAGTTCGTAATATGTTAATATTAATATAAATATTTAGAAGCACCCAATCTATGATAATATATTATGGATTTCAAATCGAGTTTTTTAAATTAAATAGTTACTCAGAATATACACAATACTATAACAGAAAAAAATGTTCAACAAATTACGTGGAGCTCTACTTCGACGAAGTAAATTGAATTTGTCTCTTTTGTAAATCGTAATTATAGACAACTTGTGAGGTACTCAAACACATGTTATACTGCAGCTGTTGACCGTGTTGTATTGTAGGTATCTATCTACTAGAATAATATTATTTTTATTTATTATTTTATACGGTGGGTGCACATTGTTTTTGGGTACTCGTCAAAATCGAGTCGCCCCGAGTTCGTTGTAATGGCGACGTAATAAAATATAAAATACCGAAACTCGGCACGTGAAGACAAACGTGAGCGTGGAAGAGGAGAAGGCAACAGAAAAATTCTCCATATCGTTTTGCGCGGAAATGTAATCCTGTATACACTGCCGCTACACCTATTATAGGCAAGTATATTATTGTTTTCTATCGGATCGCGAGGAAACCGGTCTCGAGACCAGCTGTGTCAGCAGCAGTCGTTCTATACGAGCAAAAGAGAACATAACAGTATATTATTATTTTGTTGTTTTCCTCGTAAATAAATAATAATAATAAAAAAAAAAATTATGAAGAATAATGGAAAGTCTCAGCAGCGGTGCGCGCAGAGAAACCAGACTCATGATACTGCCGCCGAGTGCTTCGCTATCGTCCCGCTCGTAGATGATGATAATAGTAATAATATAATATTATTATACGTAGTTGCGATGCCCTACGATTCTGCGTGCGTCCGTAACAGGCCCGCCGGAAGCGGTTATTCAATAGACTGGAATCGTTTTTTTTTTTTTATTATTCCGTAGTTACAATATATCCGTTACAAGACATCGATCGTAGTGGTCGGTGGATCCAGCCTATGCCGTGGTCGTTTTGTCAAGATTCCAAAAAAAAAAAATAACAACGATTCATTATTCTCGTCGACACAGGAAGAACTATAAAGAAGACACCGAACGTTTGTACGAATTGAATCAGCCGTTAATATTACAAGATGACTAGTTAAACGGCTTGTTCGAATGTCACCACGCGCGTCCGAGGAAGTGGACAAAAAAAAAAAACAACCGAAAAATCGTATAATAGAGAAATTTATTCAAAAATATAATAGTTATAGTATCTTCCATTTATCTCGGACGCAAGTACGCAACATAAGCTATACAACAACGTTTTCAATATATTTATGTAAGTTATGTAACGGCTCAACCTCAACTATTAGCCGAGTATGAATTTTACATACCTATTGGTTATTGTATAGTATAGTTACCCATACCTAGTATGAGTTTGGCGAACATGCTTTGATAAAGGTACCGAAATGGTGAAATTACGGCCTACTCCTTTTTCAACAGCAACTAGTATTGTTCCAAGAAAAATATTGTATGAAAACTGTTTCCATTCACATTAAAACTACTACTGAGATCTGATATTGAGTTTATGTTTATTATATAATGATGATTAAGCCATTAAATTATGACGGATTACTCTCATGCCAACTTTTGATTGATACTGTGGAGAAACTTGTTAACGCTCAGGTTTTCTAATTGACAAACAATCCTAGAATAATATGATGTCTTCTGGTTTAGAATAAATGTATTGGTAATAGTGAATATTAAGCAACTCTATCTGGTTTAAACAGTTAATTCCCATTATTGATGAATTCAAATTAACTTTTCTTTTTGTCAATATAGGTAAATAAAATATACCTATGTAACTCTGCATATTTTAACGTAATAATCATAATCTTCTATTTACAAAAGGCTTCTTCAACTTCTTTAAATCCACAACCCATTTCTGTGATATGAAATTTTAAGCGGTTGACCTATGCGTATTTTTTTTTTTTTTTGCCATAATAAAACTTGATTCGAACTCTCGTTTGAACTATAACATTACGCACACGTGCGTATGCGTTAAGCCGGATTTGCGGGGACGTTATTATCGACGACCTCGAAACGTACACGCATAATACATGATACTTATTTTCAGTGTAAGTATGTATTCCAATAAGTTACAGGTACAGGTAGTATCGGTTGCACGAGTGGTTATAATAGGTACGTCAGGATTATTCAAATAATAGTCTGGGCGATATCAAAAATGAAACGATCAAAATATATATTCCTATCAACTGCTTTGATCAAGAATCAAGCTAATTGAGCTAAATAAAGTTAAATTTCAATATTGAATAATATTTTTCTTCCCCTTTGAAAGCACTAAATTGTACTCTAGACAGACCTATAGTTGAGTATGGTTCAATCATTTAGTACCCTCATTATAAAATATCATTATAAATAAAAATCTGGTAAATAATTGCATGTAAAAAGTACTCGTGAATTTCGATTTGCCACAGGACACTATTTAAATGGTACAAAAAATCTCAATTATTCAAAAATAATATGGCCTTTACGTATATTTAAACGTACCAAAAATCAGATTTCGAACTACAAGGTAGGTACACATTTTTGATGAAAAACAGGGGTTGATCATTTTGGTGAATCACCCTGTATTTATATACATAAACCCCGAAACCGACCCCGATTATTGTACACGACACTAAGATAGTCGATACAATCTGAGGTCCAAGACGTGGTCTGTTCCACGCGGTCACTGGGGTGTAAAATTATCGTGACGACAGCTATTTACGTTGGAATATACCTATAACATTATAATTGTGTGCAATTTTCGTCCGACGCCAACACACCGTGAAACGATTCAGCGTAGAGACGTGTTGTAGGTATACTCGTCGTATAATGATAATAATAATAATAATAATAATAATTTAATGAATTAACTGCAGAATCTCCCCGTCCTCTTCTCTCATCACAATAATAATGGACATCATAAATAAATATATATATATTATATATATTTATATGCACACATAGTGAACAAAGACACGGGGCGGAAAAAAATAAGATGGAAAACCGCAACAATAATACGACGGTGTATATACCAAGGTATATATTTTTTTATTATCCTTTTCCGATATTGGTGTGATACTATGATATCCTCTGAAAAAAAATATAATAATGCTCACTGCTATTTTATACTGTCTAGCAATGTAGCTGCTTAGTAGTCATATAGCTTAGCTTATATTATATTATTCTCTTAACATTTAGCTGCTTATGATAGTATTATGATTTGAGTAGGTCGGGTTCCGATTTTATATTATAATGTAATCGTGTTATTGTACTCGCATAAATAATGCGAACCACATGAAACAGATTTTGATTGGTCGGCGACTATACATATTATACTTATACGTGACGAGGGCACATGTGCGCGTCTTTATTTTTCGATAATTAAATTTTCATTGTATTGTTCGGATTTTTATTTTTCAAATTTATGTTATATAACATATTTCATATTTTTATTAATAGGCACATATCGCTGGGAGTTTATTTTTATCGCAATTTTTACGAAACACGTGTGACATAACGTAGCTACACATTGTTTTAGTTTAAATTACTATTACTTATTAGGTACACCTACCGTTCATATACATCAATGAGGTATTATGTAGCCACTGTGTTATTATAGCCTCGTGTAGAAAACTACACATATGTAATACAAAATCGACGAATATAAGAATATAATATTGTGCGAGTTGGATTTTATTTATTTTATAGGGCATTGTCTCTGTGAATATATGTCTGGCGTGGAGTCAAAACTCATTCGCATGGACGAAATAACGAAAATCAATGTTTACACTCTCATTTCGTGCAAAACATGACCTAGTACACCTAATTACAAGATCGTGATTTATATTTCGTTTCATCATAGTCCGGCCGTGCGCCATAACCTATTTCTTTTGTGTATACAAACTATTAAGTTCCCTACCCAAACGCGCATACACACAAACACAGTTGAATTATTAATTTGGTAGGTATGTAGTTTTATTTTTATATATTCAGTTTACAGTACAATTCTAGTGTCAATATGCTAACTTTTATTTTGGTAACTATTATTTTGGAAGTATAATTCGTAAAAACACAATTTTAGTTGTTAACGTCAAATTGTCATTTCGTACAAGTAAATAGTACGTAGTATACCAAACAACGAGCTCGAGTGTTAATCTGAGAAAACCCGTACAAAACAATTTTTCCGACGCTCCTAGAAAGTATCAAATAGAATTCTATGATGTGACATAAACCTCTGCCGACATTTCGAGACGGCTATTTACGGCCAATTTATGATAGGAATAGTATAAAAAAATAAATATTAGATACGCCAAATTTTAAGACATTTATATATAATATTATTTTATGCATTTTATCATCGGCTAACTAATACGATTTAGACCTCGAAAAATAGCTCAAACATTTCCCGACTAAAAAACAGCAGCTGCAGAATAAAATATTACTACTGGCCGCGTTTTTGATACAAATACATAATTATGCTTTTACAGTTTAAACATAAAAAATTGTTTAGATAACATTTTTGTAGCTTGTACAAAAATATATAAAAATTGTTTGACCATAAATCCAACAAGTGACCTCATTATTATACGTCTCGTCTATTAATAAATTAAATAGTAATATATCCTGTACGTATGCTTATACTACATAATATAAACTCTGATGTGTGTATCCTAACTGCAACTGTAGGTTACAAAGTAGGTAAAAAACGAGGTAATAATGTAATATTTTACTAAAATATTAGACAGGCACTTACAACACTAACTTGCGTATAAAACGTCGTAAAGAATAGATGATACTAACGCAATAATTTAGATTGTGCAGAAATACGATTCATTTTTCATAATTTGATATTTTCAGTGGTTTAATTACCCCATACTCACAAGACAATAATATAATATAAAAATAAAAAAACGCTAATTAACCTAAATCGTCTGTATAGTGAACACTTCACACGAACGAAGGCTATCGACATTATTGACATGTACTTCGTTCGGTTTACGAAAAAAAAAAATAACCATCAATTTCTTACATATTGTCATTGATTATGTGTAGCTACATTTTTAATTTTTGAACGAAGATCCATCGATTTTTTCAATGACTAACATATCTTTACCTATCCTCACATTTTATTATATATAGGTACAACTACGGTTGTTTACTTTTATCTCGACTTGACATAGGGAAAATAATTTATCGACTGTTGTGATACGCAACTTAATATTTTAATTATTAATTTATTATTAGCCTATATATTATGTAAATAATTTAAGAATATTTTTGAGTAGGTGACATCCACGTTACAGGTACATATATTTAGTTGGTTTTTAAGTATCCGCAGAGTGTATTAAGAATAATATAATATCGAGATCGATATTTTTGATGAGTATTTACAGTGGCTTAGATGGATAAAGTACGAAGATAATACAATATTTATATAGGTACACTGTAATATTGTATACATACATGAAAAGAAATCAGTTATTATGTAATATTCTTTGTTGCCACCTCTTCACACGATTTCGTTACTATTGTTTCAATTCATTTTTATTTCGGAGACCTGGATTTATTGAGTACAGAGAAAACATATTATATTCATTATTATATTATATACTATAGAAATGGATAATCGACGACTTTTAATAAATAAACGATTCGTAATTTGCACTGTCTGCGCAATTTGAAATTTGTATCCAATAATATGATATCAATAGTTTGGACTGAGGCAATTCAATAGTAATAAATAATTATAATAATAATGACAATATTCGATAATTCTAAGATTTGCTATAAGTGACACATTTATATTTTCAGGAGAGCCAAAAAAAAGTTTCTATATATTCTTAGTCTTTAAGAAGTCTTTAAATTATCGTAACTAACTTAGTCATAAGGATGGAATTTACAATTATTTGTTCTAGGATCAATTACTTTTTAGGAACTTTAATGCTTTTAACAAAACTTTATGGTTTAAATAATCTTTATTAAATTGTCGTCAAACTGAGTTGGTGATTACTATATTTAGAGTTTTATTGTACATCATAGAATTTAAACTGTTGTAATTTTTCACAAAAATGTTCTAAGCATTCCTGAAATAAGTATTGAAATACACACTTAAGCGCATACTCCAAACAAACTAGTTCATCATGTACCGCACATAATATTATAATATAATTGGATGACGATAACAGCTTAATTTGTCGTTTATAAAACAATGCCAATTTAATACTTTAGTTGCTTATTAATTGATCTTAATGGATACAATTTGGATAATATATCCATTTATAATATAATACACAATAAATTATGTAATTCACTTCAAATATTTGACAAAGTTGATGTTATCTACAATATTTTTACTGAAACATTTTCGAGGTCATAACTTCCTTTATGTTACCAAAACTGTTAACGACCGTTTATTAATGTTAGCATTAAAATGTTGTTTAACTATTATAACTAATATTGTTTTAAAATTAAAGTGATAGGTAAGTACATGATGAATTTATTTTACTAACATTTTAAATTCGAATATTATAAGCTAGTTCACCAATTTGAAACAAATTTTACAAAAATAATTTTAGGAGATTTAGTTTGATGAACCTAAAAATAGATTTTGGTTACTCCAAGGTAGATAAATACAATATTTGCCCTATGAAACGCCGTATGGCTTGTGTTACAGTTAATATCTTATAACCACCAAATAATTTTACCTTCTAAATGTATTCTATTTATCTTTAATAATTTCATTATAATATTATCTCACTCTAGTACCTAATTTTAATGTACTATTTTTATTTGAATTTTATCAATAATAATTAGTATTCCTTTGCAACCAAACTTGGAATATGCGATAGTGGATTAGGCGTCTTGCAATTCTAAACGTTGTAAAAGACCCAATGTTGTATGTATGTACGGAATAAGTTATGTGCTAGAATAAGCATAACATTACGTATATTATGATAATATGTTTATAGAGATAAATATTTTCTTTTAAATCATAAATACAAATTAGACTCCAGGCAACGATGATGAAAATATTTTATTCCACTCGCGTTTTTTCATTGGTTGTTTCAGATATGGGATTTCTAATTGATGTAAAAAATAATTATTTTAAATCACGATTATGTCAATGGATGACCTATCCTGTCTTGTATAGTCTGTACTAGTTTCTAACTGACGTGACTTTACCTGATGTGTCAATCAATTCACTAGTAATAATGATTATGTAGTAATCACTCATTCTTAGAAATTGTAAAACCTCTTTCCTTAAATTCTTTGTTTTTCAGTTTTTAAGATCTGATAATATTAATGAATAATATTGAGAACCATGATTATAAAACGTTTAACTTCATTAGGTACCTACCTACTCATTAATTGTATTTTCAAATAGTTAATGTTTAAAGAAGTTAATGTGATTTGAATTGAAATTCAAAATATTTCACTGACAAGTGTTATGACAACATTATGTGGATTACAATTATTTTGTTAAACTTTTTCACCTCAATAATAGTACAACCATACAGCTTATGTAGAACCCACAACAATTACATCCCTGTCAGCTGATATTATGTGTGGGTTCTACAGGGATGAAAATTATTATTTATCTGCTTGTAAATTGGGGAAATATACGGTTATCGATTTATGAAATTTAATTAGAAACAAAAAGCATGTTTAAATGAAATAGTTGAATTGTGTAACTTGAGCGATACGAATTTTAAGTTAGATTGCGAAAAGTAGAAAGTCCACGGCATACGACATATTTTGACAATGACAAAAACGATAAACACATTTATTTCGATATCTATATAACGTGGGCTTTGGGATGATACACGCCCGTCAGCCTAGTATGTGGCTGTGTGATAAATAGTTATTTATCGACGTCGGCGCGAAAATTGGCGGTCAGGCACAACGCGCGTATCGGCCTCGAAAATTAGATCACAGGTACATTATTGCTGCCGATCGTTACCTATAATAATATACTAATGTCGAAAGGCTGCAGGTGCTTCACCCACCCACCCACAAACACACACACACACAAACAAATGACAACAGTATAATAATTATAATAACAATAATAATAATAAGAATAACAATGATAACATAATATTATTATTATGCACGCTTAGCTGATGCTGCATATATTACAACAATAATACATAAGGTTACGAAAATCGATACTGCCCCCCCAGTATATTATTGTTTATCGTTGTTGTTGTTGTTGTTTGTTTGTTTGTTTGTTTGTTTGTTCAACGTTGCGTAATTTGTGAGGGGTACATGCAAAATCGATACAATAATAATAATATTATTATTGTGTTATTGTGTACGACCGCTGCGAATGTATATGCCTACTCTCTTCATACATGACAATATATACTCGTATTATGACGTGAAAATATAAAACACGACATAACGATAAGATTATACGATGATTGACCGTAGTTTCCACCATTAACTCGATCGTAAGTCGGCCTACGCGTGCGTATGTGCGTTTCCTGTGCCCGAATTGACAAATTCGGTTTTAGCGCGGCGCCGCGATTCCCGGCGCCGTATCGATCGTTAAACTCGGTCTCATGCCGTGTATATATTACATATGACGTGTGTATACAATAGATACATATTATATTATGTGTATTAGGTGAATTGTATTATACGTATTCGTGTGTACTTACAATAAAACCGTTGTATGTATATAAATACACCGACGCAAGTCAGACTTTCGACGGGAGCATGGTCGGCGATGTGGTAGGTAGTAATGCAGCACGATAACTCGGAGATGCACGCGGACCGCGTTCACTGATGATCGAATTTTATAACGAGAACAACAAAACCAAACTAAGAAAAAAAAATAAAACGATTGTGAGCCTATTCTAATAACATTATATTGTATGATATCGATGACTACAACAACAACAGCGTTAACAGTGCTTTTACATCTGATCTACATCGTCTACTAACGGGTTACCACGGGTACGCGCGCACAAGCACACCGTCACTTGTAAACGCGAACGTTCAGTCGTCGGTCTACGGTTGCGGTGGGAGTGGAAAACCAGCCCGACCACGAACGCGGTTACGGTCGCCGTCACGCGGTGTTGTATCGTCTAGCGCCATCTGCGAGGCGCGTTCGCCGAGCGCGCGTGTCCGGTTTCCCGGTGGCCCGCGACAGTCGAGTGAAGATGGCTACACCGGAAACGACGGTGGCGGCGGACACGGAACGTCCGACATCCGCTTCCGGCGCCCGTGAGTAGGGTGGACGAGAGAGCGTTGCGAGTTCACAACCCTTATGCGTTTTTGCGAAGGCTGTGATCACAATATGGCTAAAACGATTGTTATCATTTCGGTTGTTACTCGAGCGTTACTTTGGGACAGTCGAATCAGACTTTAGCCACTTCCCAAGTATATGAATTACCTCTAACAATCAGATTTTCGTTAAATCGTTTTATTTTTCTTTAACATTTAGTGAACCGATTTTTGGCAGATTTTAAAAACATATTTAAAGTGGCTCTAATATTTTCATCATTTGTCCTAAAATATAATTTTATGTTGATAATTTGAATAGTACCTAGATAACCACGTGGGTAGATATAACGGAACAAAAGCTTCGTCGTATACAGCATTGGAATTAGAAAATGTGTCAACTCATTTTTTAACGTTAAAAGAAGATTCATTTTGAATGTATAAAATTATCAAACGAGTAAACCTTTTTCCTCGGTATTCCTTCCGTCTTTATTCGTATTATAATGTATGTTTAATATTTATGAACTTTTTAATAAACATTTTATAGTCGTAACGTAGATCCTTTGTTAGGAGAATAATATTTTATAGGGAAAAGGAAACAAGAAATATTGAAAAAAAAAATTATACTCCATTGAAACGCGTTTTTTTCTCAGTAATGTTTTTAATAGTTTTCGTTCACAAGCATCGCCATAATAATATTATAATATGTTAGCCAATAATAAGTCAGTAAACAAAATTGCTCGATTATCGGTCCGCTATTTTGTGAAAATTAAGGAAAGCATTACCACCAAGACGATGAGTGATTACTGTTGAAGTGCAATACGTATATTAAGATGATAGGTCTTGCCTGACCAGGCAAAACGTACCATGCAGAGGAATTTGTTAGTCGTAAATATTTGAAAACGTCAACCAAACACAATACTACCTTAGTCTGTCGATCTATCTACGATACAATCGTGACGCGTAAACAATTTATGCGTTTTTATCGCGTAACAATTTGCGTGCGCCCTTGTCCTTGAAGTGCCAAGCACTATTATAATAAACTTGGAGCACAATAATATAATATATAAATATATATTATGCTCGTAAAAATAAACCATAGAAAACTTACAGGCAAAGGTGTATTACAAGAAATTCGTTCGGTATAGATTGTTTACGGTCGTTTGTCGTTTAAACTGTACACGTTCAGCCATCGATCATCGTTATCATTATACGACGAGCCAATAAGTTTGTCACTTTTTGTCTCTTATAATGCTCGGCTGTTAAAATCTAATTAAGGTCTCGTTTTTTCACACAAGACAGAATATGCACTCTAATGCGAATGTGGGGGTTTAGATGTGTAGACGAGAGGTACGAAGTACCCAATTTGCATACATTTTTTTCGACATAACTATCTTTTGAATGGCTTTAAGGTATACGTCTTATTTGCGAATTTGTCGTTTTCAGGACAACGGGGTAAACAGTAAATTGAATTGATCACTTCGATTATTCACGTGTGTTTCTTTTAATTTTAAACTAATTCGTTGTTACATCTAGCCATGCATAATAATTATATGTTTCCGTTCACAACAATAATATCTTTTGTTTGTCTTTTACCTACATTTTACTTGCAACAATAATTATTACAATATAAGAAACCTCAACTTGAGTACAAATATGTCAGATTTCGTGTAGTGTATAATATTATTTGCTATTCGTCTATTTCAGTATGTGTCTCTGGGTATCTATTATGATTTCAGATAAAATACACAGTATAGTTTAAAAACACGTTCACCTATTTAATAATCTTTATTTAATAATCTCGTACATGCCTACAGTTCGTCTTTATTCTGTCATTTGATGAGTACATTGTTATCGGAGATATTACATTGTCTGCTCTATTCTTGTACTCTCTTTGTGTCCATCCACATATTCCAACAATATAACACCCCAGAAATATTGTACTTGAATCTCAATATTATGTAAGTTGTACCGTTGAATCAACTTATCAAGGGTAAACTATTCCGTATTTCAAGTGGAACCTAATAACAAAAAAAAAATAAGAAAATCCTACGACAGCATAATGAAATGAACGATTTTGTCTGGATCGATATTTTATTAAATTTCTGAACAAAATGCAGTAATCCATTTTAAATTGTAACCATACGCTCTAAATACACGGTTTTATAAATATTTTTTGCTGAGTATAAAAGTATTATATTTGGCGTGTAACGGAAGGAAAGAGCAGCTTTAGTGATTTTAGAGGGAACCTCACCAAGCTTCTCCCTTTGTGTCATTATGACCTTATCTTTAACGTATTACTTATAGTAATCCCTCACCGCAATAGTTTATTTACAATTTTTGAATAATCGGAAAACAATTTATTACATAACCAGTGATGAGCGATGACAGTAAATATTCCACAATTATTTTTGAAATATTTTTTTATTTCACCAAACTATTTGAAATACGTCAAGCACGCCAGACGGGTATAAAACGTTATTGAAATTTAATCCAACACAAAACAATTAATACAAAATATATTTTACGAGATGAATGTTTAACCTTAGGTATAGTAGGTGTTATTATTGTATTACTATAGTACATTTTTCAAAAAAATATAATATTAATAATACAATTTATTGTGATCACCACTCATCGTTTAGTATTATATACCGTTTATTTATTTTGTATATAATACATTTGATACTAGTAGTAAACTGTTGTAGCATTATGTTGGGCTATGTCCCAATTAGGTACTAAACGATAGATGTAATAGAGGTAAGTAAATATCTGGATGTTTCAAATTTAAATTTCTCACATAAACTATAATACTACTCATGGATTTGGTCATTTGACATTAACAAATTGTTAAATATGACCCTTTATGTTATATACGTTACCATACGTATAACACATAATGTTGGTTAAATATTCTGTTATTTTTCTGATTTATGTTCTTTCGTTTAAATTTATGTTAACACAACTTAAATAAAACACAGAATTATGAGTGCTGACGTATAGCTAAAATCACCGTAGGTAAATATTTTAGTTTTCTTTTGATCAGAAAACTAATACATTTGATTAATTTTAAAGTTTAAACATAACTCATCAATGTTTTATCTGTGCAAATGTAATTTTGAAAACATTTTACAACAAAATAAATGACGAGTGAAGGTATAACATTTGAATCAATTAGGGAAAATAATTTCCTTATTAGTTTAGTTGAAACAATTATGTTGTTTATAGAAATTAAGAATGCACGATTGACAATTATTATATGATGTAGAATTATAATTGTATTTTGCGTAAGAGATGAATTTCTGAATATTCAATTATGGCAATTCAAACTATATTTATAAATATTAAATATCTACCGAGAACATTTTAAATTTAACCTTATCTTATGATACATAATAAAAATACTAAAATACTTAATACGTATACATTTTTATGGAGGTAAAAGATTGAATAAATGCAAGCAATTAATGTTCAAATTAGACAACGATAGAATATAAGTAAAATATAACTTAATATCTTATGTTAATAGTTAACAATTACTTAAATACTATTCTTGTACTGTGGTAAATTATATAATAATTATTTTTGACAACTTATAATAAATAATATTATATTATTATGTAAAAAAATATGCATGAGCATTGTAGGTTTACATTTTGAATATGCATGTTGTATTTTAGAGTTTCAATAAGATACTAAAGAAAAAAAGTAAGATTTTTTTACCTATAATAAATAATTTTGATTTGACATTTATGAACAGAATCATTTCTTAAATTTTGATCATAAAAAAACATTATCATATCTTTCTATGGTATTCATTTGTCATCATTATGTTTGTTGAAATATATTACCTATTATAACTACTCATAAGTTTACTACGAACAATAATAAAATACTACAGTTGGAGCAATATTTCATCTGATTTTCTACTGACGTATTTTTGTATGTAATTATTAATTATTACAGCTGATACGTAGTAAAGTGTTTGTAATTAATGCAGTTTTCAGAATATTTCAATTGAGTAAAACGGACAAATATAATTTTATAACACAATATATCTGGAAATAACTTGCGTTATACAAATAACAATTAATAGTAATTTAGCAGGTAGTTAGGTTCCTAGCACAAGAAACTATGTATTGCTGATATTAAATCATTTGTTTAAACTCATATATATATATTTATTTATTTCATATAAACTTTTTTTAACTGTGAGTTAAGTTTATAAGGTTATGATTATAATTATAACAATTTTTTTTTTTTGATATTAACTTTATATTTTAGATGTGATAGAGTAAAAATATTACTTGATATCTACTAACTTAAATTTAACTTCTTAATGTTGACTTCACTAAACTAACGCAATTCAATTGTTTCCCTTTATTAAACTTCGTCAGAAAACAATACATTAAAACAATTATTATCGCACATCATAATTTATGTTTTATTTTTTACTTTTTAGAACGACAAAATACTTTTTTAATTTTTTACTAAAATATTTGCTTTTAAATGTCGATGTAGTAAAATGTATTTTAAACGAGTAGTTAATTAGTTATATAATATTAATATTTTGATGAGTTGGGTATGAAGTGATATTCCTCAAAATATTTGGCTACCACACTGATACAGTTATAATATATTTTATCATTTAAAGCCAATATTATAGTTAAATAAAATGCAACTGATATTTAAAAGAATAAACAAATACACAGTAATAGTTAAATTAAGTAATAATACATTACAGAAATAAGATTAACTAGGTAAGTGGTTGGTACTATAAGAAGCACAAAAACAAAATAATGTAAGTATAGAAAAATTGATGGGGGTGCCCAGATGCATTATTCAGTCTACGGAGTGGTCGTAAGTTTGTAACTGTAATTAGTAGTATGAAAGGATACAAAGAATTCGGGGGGGGTGTGTAAAGAGAACGAAATTTAAAATTTCATCGCGAGCGCAAAGAAGGAGCATCATCTATAATGTAATACGTCTATCCGTCAGCCTACTCAGGAATACTAGGTAAGTTAGCCTATACTCTTCTATATATTCTTTGAAGGTTACGAAATTGAGCATGTGCATGGCTGGTCAGCGGTTGAAGTCGTGTGGATTATGGTCAATTTTCAGGATGAGGGACGTGGAGTTTAAAAATCAGTACAATCTCTATATAATATTAATACTACCTATTCGAGAGATAATTAATGTTAACTGCGTTGAAAGAACCATCCAGTATTAATGCTCATCATAATTATTATTTAATGCATTGTAGGTACACTGCTTGGTTTGTATTAAACACTTATAAGACATCCGTGGGTTTTGGGTGGGCAACTCATTCGTTTTACACGTTTTAAGTAGATTTAATATTTATTTCAATATTTAAAATGTACAAATGTGATGTACTACTTACCTTTTTATGCATTTATTTTGTGTTCCCATTTAAAATCGTATCAAACATTCTTCATCTGTGCAATGTTAGTAGGTAGTGTAAACATTATAGACGAAAGACACGTGCGTGCATTTGAGTTTATTGATTCTAATACTATAATAAAAATAATAATACAGCTGCTCTCTATATTGTTATATCAGCCTAAATTTTTTTAACACATTTCGATGGTTTTTTATTACACCAAAGCATTTCAAATTTTTTTTATCATATATTATCCACTCGTGATGACAATAATCGGATGGTATATATAGGTTTATTATGTCTATACGGTGGGCACACCAAACATTAATAATATGTGAAAGGGCCTTTTGTTTTTTTTTCTCTATCCCGCCGTTTTTGGGAATAACAATATCCTAAAAACGTACGTTTTCCTCGTTCGTTATCTTGTCGACGTTTCGGTATTTTTAATAATATATTCTCCTCTAGGACATACACACGAGATGTCGACGACAATAGTACAGTTTCTTTATGATAATATGCCGTCTCTCCGTTCGAGTAATATGTATGCATATGAGTTCAAACATTTTCCCATCCCATTCCCGTGGCGGTTCCAGTGACGTGTAAAAAACTTGTAAAAAATGTAAACATTCGGTAGGTATGTTATTATATAGCTACCTACAGACTACAGTATTTCTGCGAGCGCAATAACATAAAGATTGTTTGATTATATGGCATTATTAATATGAATAATGACTCAGGGCCGTAATTTAGAGTGAAATCACCAGGTATCTAGGATCTTGAATAATATTTTTAATTCAATTACATGTGGCCAAATTAAGTCTGAGAGTAGGCGGTGGATCGATAAGTCTTAGTCAATTTTTCATCATAATTTGGTGGAATATAATATGTATAATAATTCTCATGATTATTGCATTTTTAAGGAAATGCTCAGTATACTTAATTATGTCCATCTCATTATTATCATCTCTATTCTAATCAATTGTTATTTAGTTGATTACATATCAAAACTGCTAACCAAGGTTTGGACAATTTAACCAATTTTTATTAAAAAAGTTTGAATAAAAAAATTAATCCCTATTGTTTTACATAAGACTCATATAGCGTATAGTAGCTGTTTACTTGCAATCATAATAGAAATGGTGTGGTTGCAATTGCTACCTTATTAAGTAATGTGTGTTGGGTTTATATTATTATTGTTTATCCATTATAGTTGGATTTCACGATTAAACAAAATATGACTTTATTCGACAGTGAACAATTCAATACATTTCTAGTGAAGTTTTCGACATGTTCCATTCAAAAATTGAAAATTATTAAACTAATTATGAAACTAAAGTTTTCAGTTTGTGAAAGTTTTTCTCCTGTATTTAAATAGGTATATATATTTATATCTGTAATAGTTAAAACTGCACAACCACCAAAAAGAAAAAAAACTTTTTTTCTTAATTGTATAAAAAAAGTATTGTTAAGAAAAAAAATAGAACTTTACGATATTGCTTAAACTCAAACATTGTACCGGTTTTATTTAATTGAAAGGGTTTTTGATGAAATGAACAATTTTTAATATTTATTTTATCTTATTTTAAATTTTAAGTCCTCACACGTTTAACAATTTTTTAGTACCTATTAAAAAAAAAAAACTGATAAAATAATAATATTTTTTTGCACCGAAGAAACATTCATGTGCATACGTAAATATGTGATACAATTATGCCTTAATCCTTCAAATTTGGATTGTAAAGTTATACATTTCAATACCACAATAGGTATTAATTTATTACAATAACAGTTTTCGCCTTTATATGATCACACATAATGTAGTTAATATTGTGTTTTATCATATTGTTTAAATTTGGGTTCCAAATAGTATGTGCCTACAGTAAATGTCAAACTGTAAAACGTGAGATTTCACTATAAATCTTTACATTTTCTTCCAAGAGCACCGTTAACTAGGCTTAAGGCTTTAAGTCCAAAAAAAAGATGGGTTTTTTGTCTCAGTAAAAACCACCTTGATCCTCAGAGTTCCTACCATTCTTTACAACATTGTCTCTTACGTTCAGGAAATCAATGTCAACCTACATGCCGGCCTAACCAGTTTACTGCTGAAGTTGTCTACTCCTCTCGAGGACTATATACTAGCGATACTTGTCGAGCTTAGTTGCAGGACGGGCTACAATATTATTGTAGACATCGATAGGTAATGCAGTTATACAGCAAGAAGAAGTTGTGTGCGTTCATCATTGTTTTTGCCTGAAAGATCGGCAATCACTTCTTACTAGAAGTGTTTAAAATTATATATGCTACTGTATTCACTCCCATATTATATTATATTCCCAGACGTGTGTTGAATTGTTGGAATTGATATTAATATTATTATTATAAGAATAGGTATTCAAATAATTTACTGTGAATAATCCATGCTCTATCTATTTGAATTGTTTCCAATACATTATTATTTCATAATAATATGATATTGGCTGTTGTTTTTATTTCTCTATACTAGTATTATGATATTATGACCTATTCATGTTTGCAGGTCGGATAAATCTGAGAGCTACTGAAATAAAACTGCGAGAGTATACGCTACAGCTATTCCGGATAACGATTGTTTACTCATCATAATATATATATGTGTGTGTGTGTGTTTTAGTATATCTGTGTACATTATAATATCGTACGTACGTGAGATATAAGGAAACATGGTATGTCTTCGAATATTTATTACCACGACAGTACCCTTTGCACGTCCCGTACGTGCATGCGTATATACGTGGTATTAGATTTGAGGATATAAATTGTAAATAAAAAATCCGAACAGGTTGCTACATAAATTGCCTCATCGATCGGGAAGGCAACAGTTTCACATAATATTATTACTGTGAAGGGTTGCAGGCGATATCGTATACGACAAATGATAAAAGGCGTCGTTGAGTTAAAAAAAAAAAAAAAATAATGGCTAAAATGTACAGCACAATAGTATGTATAATTTATATGAATGTATTCGTAAAAAGTTAAAACGAACCGAACGTTTCTGTTTAATCGAAACAGCAGTATTCCCGGAAATTGTGTTTCGAGGATCGAGTGATTGCGTAGAAAATTGTTGAATTAATTATTTTTAAGTATGCAACTGCTAGCAAATATATTATTATGCATGGATGAGGTAATATTATTGCGTCAAACAATACGACTTCGCATTCCCTTGCCGGTTATATCACTATTAATTGTTAATTGTAAGAGTAAATTGCATATAAATGACATGTGACACGTGGGCATATTTAAATAGTGTCACTACAGTATTTACCATAATATACATGTATTTATTATCTTGTTCGTATAATCGAACGACTGGAAAACTAATTTTGATTTATTGTTTGCGCTATTCGGCGATGTGCGACGTCTTAACGATATACTACTATCATTCGAATCAAAAGTGTAGCACAAAGACGACTCTCGCACCGATTGAATTCTGACTTATATAATTTATTTTAACCATAGGTTGACCTACAGTCAAAAATATATATTTATTTTATAACACAATCCTGTTTAAAGAAAATAGTGTCTTAGACTGCTAATATAAGATATTATTATGCTAATATTCATAACAGTTTAGATGAATATTACATTATTATATTTTATTTCGACCGACCATCTAAACGAAATAGTGAAATATATTTATGTTAAGCTCTAAAAATTAAATATTTTCAAAAATAATGAATTTAATACTTTATACTTTATAGTGTTAATTTTGAAATTCTATCGACCTAGTTTGCCATAAAGAGCAACGCTAAATCGCGAACATTTATAAATGACAGATTTTTAAGTTTAAATTTATTTTCTCGTAATAATGTTTGTTTTTAGAACATTTTCAGCATAGTATTTTAATAGTTAGGTAATGATATTTTATCACACTCTAACTAAAAGGATAATTTTTTAAGTGTTCGGTTAATACAGTATATATTTTAAAAAATAACAGTTTTTTATGTTTAACATTTTAAATAATATTTTCTAAGATTTTGCTATAAATTGATTATCGAAAACATAATTGACTTTCATGGCCGGTGACCATGAGCTTATAAAATACAATTTATGAGTATAATATTTAGGAAAATAAAACTTATTTTAAACAACGTTATATTTGTAGCAAAGAAAAAAGATTGTTTGTATTAATATATTTTTTTTTTTTAGGTTTCTACCCTAAGTTTTAAATACAGTTGTACTTCATTAAATTATTAACTTTTAAAAATAAAAAAAAATGATTTTAGTCAACTTGATTTCCCATTTAAAAAAGTGACTTGTTCAACCGTGATTATAAATAGTGAACCCAAAACTACACAACTAGATTCTATGGCGTAATATTATAGTTATTATATAGTGCTTTAATAAAACTACTCACATTCCCCTTTTTTCGTAATTATGATGTTATAATCTACAATATTCAATTGTTTGATAAATTATAAATTATTTATTTTATTACATTTATTATGAGATAAGTTAAGTTCTTCATAGATTTTATTTTTTTCTTCAATAACAGCCAACAGGTGCTATTTTTTCAGTTAAAATCGTACATGAGTATTAAAACAAAGCTCAAAAATATTAAACAATTTACTCATTAATCATCGTGGATAGGTAGTTCACAAAAGGTAATTTTTTTGAATTTTTCAGTTAAAAATTTCAATAAATGTAAAAAGAAAAAAATTCTGTGAAAAACGAAAACGCGTAATATGCATAATATAGATAGGTAACATTTATTAATAAGAAGTCCACTCAGTATTGTTGATAAATGATATGATTATTATTTCAAAATAATATATGATATATTATAATATATAATATGTTATCAAATATACATAAGAATAAATACCTAAATGGTACAAGCTATTCGTTATCACACATTCTAAATGAAATATTAGCCTGGCAAAACCAGACATTATATTGTCCTTTGATAAAATGTAAAGCAATTTATTGTTATCTTGACAACATGTATTCTTATAATACATAATAAACATAAATAGTATATTTTATAGATATGCATTGTTCAGCTTCACAATAAGGAGCGCGTAATTAGACATAATCGATCAATTTAATGTTTATGTTTATTTTCGGGAGTTTAAATAATACAACAAGATGTTTACAACAAAAGAGTACGTTTAAAATGCGCGTATTTATATTTATTATCTTTGCGATTCCATTAGCTGCAGTTGTTGTTTCGAAAAGAAATCTCGTTTGGAAATGTTTGAAACTGGCCAAAATATAAAGTAATGTGAATTGGAATTTACAACTTAGAAATTAATTAAAATCTAACCTATACATAACGAGTAAATATTTAATCATTTGGTACGAAATGCAGATATTATATTATTATTTTAGCGAAACTTATATACATACCTAAAGACGAGAAAATATTATTCATGATATGAAACCATTTTCCAATCATGATTACTTGAAATCATTATTGTTTGTTTTTTTAATGTATGTGGGTTTACGTTGCTTTACTAGTACAAACAAACTGTTAGTTTATTTTCATTCAAACTATTGCATTATATAGTAATTGAGCATACCTATACCTACAAATAGCCATAATTCCAAATATTATTATTAATTGTATTTGTGTTATAATAATAGCATTTATATCAGCTATATAACTGCTATAACCGTACTTTCAGCATCTGCTCTGAATTAAAGTTCTTCCCGACGATTTGGTCTGTAATGATTTTATATTTTTTTCATTTACTTAAACCTACCTAACCCACCATACTTAATATACACTAGATGATTATTTTTAATTAAAATATTATAGAAATTACGAGGAATCCAACTTGAAAACTTTTATACAAAGCGAAATGCTTTTATGAGGTTTTAAAGTCCTAATGAAAATATTTGTGTAGCGTTTATAAAATATAAAGTGCATTATATTTATTATGACAAGGTTTTATGCAAAAATTATAATAAGTTTCTGATGCTCAAGCTACCACACCTGTTTTATTTGTTCACTATCCAAGTTTTACTCTGGTGTATAGACAATAGACATATTATATAAAGCCATTTTTTTCCTTGTAATTGTTGTATTTTTTTGAAAATAGAAAACAAGTGACTATATAGGCATACAGTTTAAAGAGTAAGAATCGATCGTAATATTGTAATGAAATTTTGAATAAATAGTTGTAAGTTGTAACTGTTCGATTGAGAATCTTTTTTGTTTTGTATATCGTAATCAGTTTGAAATTGAGTATTGTAAAAATAAATCTATGAATTGTATCATATTTTATTCGTGAATGAAAAATCTAATCAATAAATAATAAAATTATTTAAATATTTTAAATTTCACAGAATTTACTATATCTAAATTGATGTTATAACCATTGTATTTTTTTGTGAAAATTATTTCGGGTAGAAAGAATTTTCATCGTAAGTCTTATTCAGAACCGTTATAGATAATAGTCAATCTAATAAAGTCAAAACTTTCAAGTCGTTTTTATATTTCTTTAATTGTTTTAGCAAGCATAAAAAAAAATGAAATCTCAAGAGATTTTAATAGGTGTTGGTTGGAATGAGCTGTGAATCATTTTTCAAATCTTTTGATTTATCATCACTCTTAAATTTAATATTACAGCATACTTCCTTCTAGTGTTAAGGAGAGTTAAGTTGGACAAGTTCCCAACCTTCATGAATGTACCTTTTTTTTATTATTATTAAGCTCATGAAAAAAATTGCTCGGCGCTCAACTGTGTCAATTGCTTTTGCTTGTGGTGTATTATAAAAATAGGTATGTATATAATA
The DNA here is from genome assembly GCF_001856785.1 of Myzus persicae. Taxonomy (NCBI): domain Eukaryota; kingdom Metazoa; phylum Arthropoda; class Insecta; order Hemiptera; family Aphididae; genus Myzus; species Myzus persicae. The sequence continues at coordinate 396,271 of NW_019104178.1, read as the reverse complement.
TGTAGTATATATTGGTATGCATTTTAACTGTTTATTTATATAATTTAATTTATTGAATATTAATATGATGTATTGCATTTGGTAGAAATAACTCTCAACACGTTTACCAAAAATAATTTCCTATTATTATAATTATTAACAATACTGTATTTCCATCATATAACTATAATACAACTTATAATGTTTTTATAGGTCGTTAATATTATTAGTATTGATGCTTTCATGTTATTGATTTGTTTGGTTAATTTTGTCTTATTTTAAAACCTGACTTTTTCACACATTGTCAGTCTTTTGTTAGCAAAATGTAGTATTAAATACAGACTTGTTTTTTACAAAAGCCGAAACGTTGTATTGGTATTTGGCCGGCTGAGATGAAAATTAAATTGTTGAAATTTGTATTGTTTACACGATGGTATATATAACTGCCAAATCAAAACGATCTGAACTTCTAAGCTATACGATATAAATCCTGTACGTATTTCATTCCACTGTTGTAACACATAAAAACCATTTGGTCTGCTCCGTGCGTCTGTATATAATTTACCAAACGGTCGAAAATGTAGACCACTTATAATCCACGCACGATTATACTTCGAATTCGTTAGTTCCCGGTTTTTTCCGAAATAAAATAATTCAAGGTGTCGGAAAACAGTTAAGCTCGTGATTTACGAGGGGTATTAAATGTCAGCATTTAACAACTTTAAAAAAATTAAAACAATGACTAAAAAAAATATAATATTCCCTTATAAATTCTACGAATATGTATAGGTATATCAAAATATGACTTAGTAGAAACGTGGTAATAGGGATCGTCGTTAAGTTCATTTTTGATTAGGGTTTTTTAAGTTTTCAGATGTTGGCATTGTTTGTGATTTTTTGTTTTATCTTATTCCCAATGAGAAAGTAGGTAGTGATCGTATATAAATACTTGTACATCACTATATCGCGCTTTTAACATAATTTTAAAACACTATTTACCCACTTGAAATATAATAAAAAATATGTTCAAGCCACATGTGCATTTAACCATCGTGTTTTCTGAACGAAATAAAAAATAAAACAAACAACGGTAGAAAATGACATGTCCTGAACACAATGCATATTTACGCGGACCCATCGTCGAATAATATTAACGTAAAATTACCACTTGAATCTATTATGTATTACCATCAAACTCTTATACTGACAAGTATATTACTATATTATGCGGTGCACAGGAGCGTATTATTTTAATTTATGTTATAGTTTTTCGCAGGATACGTCGTCCTTTCAAAAGCAAACAGTCTCGGATAAGACGTGGGACGTGTCTTCAGTTGGGCCACAGATTGACGGTTCCATATTATATTGATTTGGTTGACCAGTGTTTCTCAATTTTTACACTGCTGACCCCTATCTTAACTCCAAATGAATAGTTATCCTTTTTCTAGCCACTCCTATACATAATTGATAATATATTTTATATACACCTATAATACCATTAAAAATAATTACTCGTTATAATTGATACTTATGTTCCATAATGCACAAATATTGAAGTGTTTTAAACTGTTAAAACTATTTATATTTTGTTTTGATTCTAAATATAATATGTGAAAAAAAATATTCAATTATTAATAATCATTCTCCAATTAATATCCTATTAGCTTTGTTGTTGTTGATGATCTGAAATAATTTTGTCTGTAGGTACCTAATCTACCCCTCGGTTTAATTGAATTGGTTAAACCGATTTTTCGTAGCGGTTAAATTAAGGCAATATAATATTATATATGATAATAATATATTAATGTGTTACTATATTTGTTTAGAGATTCTCCAATGTTTATATTGATTCAAATCATAATGTAAAATCATAATATGTTGGTGACCTTAAATAATTAGTTGGCGGGCTCCAAAGGGGTCGTGACCCCCGAGTTGAAACATTGTGCTAGACGACACGTCTTATTTTTTACTGCACTGCGGACGCCAATACTATTCTCCAAGCTGTAGTTTATTAGTATTTATCTTTATCTTTAGCGCGTTATTTTTCAACATGCTTGAGAATTTATATTTTTTGTGCAATGTGAAACGGCGTGGTGTTGTTTACAATTCTTCAATATGATGGTTTTATTTCAGGAGAAGTGATGGCACAAAAATAAATCAATGAGCTAGGCTGCAGCGCAAGAATAGTTTACGGGATTAAATGCCATACTTGTTAATCTGTTTTTAGTGACAATTAAAATATGTTAAATATTTATTTTGCACATTTTTTAATAATTAATTAATACAAATTACATTCAGTATGAATCAAATATTAATAAGAATTCTGTTAATTTAAATGTATTTAATATAATTAATACATTTCTATGATGATGCATAGTAATAAGTTAATACACTAATATATTAATAAGAAATACGAGTAAATAAAAATATTAAATGAATTATTTTGTAAACAATCACAATTAGTTACATTTACTTTTTTGGTAGTATTTTATATCAGTTGTTGTCTTGTAATTTTTAAGCATTATAAAAATGACAATTTGTTTTAATTATTTAAAACACAATTTTTAAATTCTTCTAAACAGTTTTGATAAAATACTTAATATATTACGCACAAAAAGATACATTTTCCATTTAATGCTTATATCACGATAGTTATTATAACTTCATTCTCTTAATCATTTTTTTTTACCATATTCATTTTCTAAATTTTTTTTATAACCCACAAAAATAATTTTGTTAAGTACAAAACCAAAAACCTAAAAGATATTCTAAGCTACCATAACGATAAACACAAAAAAAAAACACAACTCGGTGTTCATATTTTCAAAGCGATTTAAAATGTTAACGTATTATTCTGTAATACTAATAAATAAATAACATTCAAATTTAATAATGTATATTATAATAGTAATTTAATATGAATATAATAATATCATAATAAAATCACTGTGGTAATAAATTTATGTTTATCAATAACAGAGAAATGTTAAGTAGAGAAAAGTAGAAAGAGAAAAGTACTGACCAAACAATGAAACCAACTGACTACAAAAAATTTGTTTTCTTATAAACCATAAAAATCTACAGAGGCAATAAATAGATCACCTTAAACAACTAACCTAATTATGTTTCTAAATGTATTACACTTGATGATTTGACGAGTATAGCATTTGAAAGACTTCATATCATAGTAATATCAGTTGTACGACGTAAAGCTATAGTTCCGTTCACGTTTAAAATAAAACATTGCAGCCGACGATGCCATTCTACGGACTACGATATTTTGGGCTGCCCGACGACAAACGGTTCACGAGTTATCACGGTTATAATTAAATCCTGCCAATGGTTTAATTAAAAAACTACATCTTCGTGTACTGCTGAAAAGTTTTTCACATGCATCACAATGGCTCAATAAAAATAATAATAACAACAACAATGAACAGGTATTAGAGGCGCTATTCAGTGGTCGTATTTAAAATTTTTTTTTTTCATTATAACACGACCGTAACCAGTATTCGAACAGAATCTCGTATTTTGTGAACATCATCTCACGCCCACAGTCCTCCTCGTAGAACTGGTAAACGTATAATATATTTTATTCGGGTAAAAACGACCTATTTTTTACCAAATATATAGTCTTTTGAGTAACCAAAGTGCGATTCGGGATAGTATGTTACTATTGATCACACAAGGTTTATTTATAGAAACAAAAGAAAATAATACAAATTAGTTTAACTATTTTTCAATTATTGATTGTTAAATATTTTCACATTTTCGCCTGATATGAAAAATTACGCTTAACACTTGACTGTTACATTATGCAAATAATCTGACATTTTTTACTTATGCCTATACATTTTACTTTATTCAATTATAAGAACTTTATGACATTATATAAAAATTTGTTGAAAAAAAAAGCTGAGTGCTTTTATTTTATTTTTACAATTTTGCTGTCTATTTTATAAATGATTGTCTTCATCTCCTTGGGGAGCGAGTTTCTGAAATTTACTTCGATACACCGCCCCAGAAAATATGTGTTCAACTCTTAATTTCCGGTGTGGTGTACAAAACTTTCCACCGAATATTCAATACAACAATATTATTTTTGATAGATCGACGGCGGTGCGTTGTTTTTTCTTCTTTTTAAACCTCGACGGGCGACGTGTGTCCCGTAGGCTCAAAATAATAATATATTATTATTATCATTATGATTATATTATTATTATATTCTAGTCGGTGATCGTTCGGGGGTTACAAGCGGGTATCGGCCGGGGGATATGTATATATTTTTCTCATTCGATATTGCGGTTTGTTTCCGGTATGATTGATAACAGCGGCCAGTGCCGCGCTGCGGTGCGTTGTTCCGGTTGCCCCGCTCGAGCCTCTCCACCGTAGGTCGGTAAACGGCGGAGGAGGATGAAGGAAGCGACTAAAAGGTCCGAAGACTAATCGTTTCTAAATATAACGGGCGGTGTGTTTATATATATTTTTTTTCATCCCCTCGCGGACGATATCCGCTCAGCAGCGGCATACAACGAGCGGGATAACAATCTGTTTCTGTCCAAAAACGCCACTCTATAATCTCCTCTCCCCGAGCCACGTCGCCTGTGTGTTGTGTGTGTGTACATGTGTGTGAGTGTTGTGTGTGTGTGTGTTGTGCGTGTGTGTGCACGTTCGTTTCTCTTTTAAGTCGAAGTAACCACTCCAAAAACGACCGCGACACGATAACATATTCGGATGGGAAATCGTAATTAACTAAAAGTCCGTCTACAGTTTGTATGATTAAAGCGGATGAAGAGCTGCTGCAGTATTACCGATTGCGAAAACCGATGTCCCGCTATAGTATAGTATTTCTTTGAGATGGTTGTTGTTAACAAAGACAATTATTTTCTAACGAATCGTTGACAATAATAATTTGAAAGTGATTGGATTGTTATGGTCGCTACATGAATCGGCCGAGGTTTAAATTGTGATAATATATGAAGTATACAATTATGCTTCACGCGGGCGTAGGAGCATTTAATTTCTATTCTTTTTCAAACTGGGCACTGAACGAGTTTCCTGCGTCATTTTGGGTTGAAATTTGGGCACTACATTAATATAATCTATTATAATTGTAGACAATAGTAGATAGTGATATTATAACAGCCGTATTTATTTGTATAATAGATTGTCTATAGAATGTTATACTGTAGTTATACCGTAATTAATATTATTATACCGTTTGTGTGAATAATAATATTGTTATACATGTACAATTATTACACCATACTAGAAATATGAGATCGATCGGCTTGAACCGTAGGCATAACAATAATATACCCAACACTTTACTAACGCATTGTGTATATTATTATTGTGTATAGGTACCTATATACCAAACCTTTCACTGTTCGATGAATTTGTTTAAATATCTATAATAATTAGTAGCTAAACTCGAAACTCGTATTATTATTAAACATAATGTAATATTGGCCTTATAATTAATAAATAACTAATAACTATTAGTTAACATGGATATTATATTATAGTAATAAATTTCAATTTTCATAAACCAATATTTAATTGATTTTCAGAAAAATAAATATATTTATAACTGCATTTATGCTTAATGCAGTTAAATTATTTTTACATATATAAATATAACAACATTTTTCTAAAATATGTAAAAATAAAAATCATACCAAACTAAATAATAATTTGACACATTATAAAAAAAAAGAGTAGGTTACAAGTGGGTCACTGGCCACTGCAATAGATGGTAATAAATATGAATTCAATTATATGCAACTATTGCTTACGAAAAATGGTTCTGAGTGATAGTGGTCTGTCAACCTATAATATTACATAATTTGGTATATTTGATAATATTATTGTGATAAGAATAATTTATTTCATTAGTACAACAGTAGGTTAAATTTATTTTTACCCAAAATTACATTTGAAAAGTCATCGTGTGTATAAAATATGATATTAAACTGTAAAAGTTTCAAGTACCCACGAATAATATTTTTAAATTACCACAAAATAACTTAAATCATTATTCTTGGTTATTTAATATGTAATTTCGTCCAAAGTTTAACATAAAATAACTATAAAAAAAACTGTGTTTATTCATTTTTTAGATTTTTTGGTTACAGATAATTAACTACTTGTGTACAACTTTGTTTTCAATTTTTGATCCTTAGCTATAAAAGTTGAACACTTTGTAAATATTTAACTACAAAATAATTTGTTAATTATGAATTTGATAAATTTTGTCAATATTTGAAGTTTAAATGCTTATAAAACAAAATCATGCCTATGACTTTATAATATTTTTCAACTTCCATTGTAACAATATATCAGAAGTCTTGTATTAAACTGTCATGCTTTTTCAAAGAATAAATTAAATTTTATTGACATTAATAGAAAAAAAAAATCCTTAAATACAAAAAATGTCCTTATACAGTTCAAATAAGTTTAATATAAACATCCATCGAACATTTCATGTATCTACGGTAATATGTTTAATAATTACACTGGATATATGGGTAACGATATTCGGTACTTTAGGTGTCTAGAGATTCCCTGTAATAAATATGTGAAATTTGAATTAAATTATATAAAACCATTGTATTTAAAAAACGATTCTAAGCGAAGACAGTCTGTCAGTCTATTGATTACACTTTGTGATATCATTGAATTCAAATTGTTTTTATTCATCAGTAACTATGGCCATTATCATTTTGTAGGGGGTCTCGTTTAGTCGAGGAACACGTGCACGTGGAGTGAGGCTTCGTCAATAAAAACCCAGGTGGTCACCCATCCGGGAACTGTTGATGCCCGCCTAAGCTTCGCCTCAGAACAAGAAGTAATTGAGGCCAACCACCTATCTACACCACTCTCCAAATTATACAACTGAATAAGGGTTATGTTAAAGAATCTTGTTAGTAATTTTAAAACTGAAGTTGAATAAATAAATACTTTTATAGCAGCTGTGCTGTTAAAAGCAAATACGTATTAGTCAGTATATAAAAAAAAAAACACCATAAAGTATAACATTTATTTGTAACGATATTTTTATTTTGTTTTTTTATATTCATGTTAAAATACAATTAAATAAAATCACTTTATGAATTTATTAGAATATTAATTTATTACAAGAATTTAAATGTAATTTAATTGATATTTCAACGTTCGAAAAACAACCATCGTGTTAAAATGTGTCAATTCATTAATTCAAACGTTTGTTTGTAGGCAAACAACATACGACTGAAGCACTTACAAACCATTACCATTCGAGATGTTTTGCGTAAATGTATGTAGGCACCCGCGTGGTTGTGGTGTGTGCAGTGACCACAGAATGTAATTTAAAACAAAAAAATACATTTCGACCGTGCGGTTGCCTTAGGTACCGTAAACACCAGGTGTTGAAGTCTATGATACACTTCACTCGGGAAGACTGCAGGGATAAAAGTGATCAATGATAGCCATAACCGTCAATGTAAAATATTGATGTAGATAAATATACTACAGCTGCATGTACCTCTGGACGTCTTACCGGAACTTATTTTTCCGTGTTTTCAGGTTTATTTATTCAGAATAATTTTTACCGCCATCATTTTATGCGATTTATGAACATGCCGTAATAATATATTATTCATGTACACAATAATAATAATGTAATCAACCACAAGAACGCAGTGAATAAAACAGTTTCCTTTGGAATATTTTATACTTAACGCTACCTTCGCCAAATGTTTAAAAATCTAAAACGTGTCGCAAACGCGCTATTTTTACATACGTATACCGGAAATAGTGATAGTATTATATATATTATACCGCGAGTCCGCGAAAACACAGTGGTACACAGAAAAAGTGAAGTTTTAGCGCATGCGCTAAATAAGAATGATAATTAAAAAACTGTAAGTCATAGGAATTTATGATCCAATAATTTAGTCCATGTCCAGCAAACACAATACAAACACCCTTACCTATTTGGTCCTGAGTTATATAGTAAGGAATTGGGTTTTACAGAGTACCCTGTTTTTGTGGACACACGGATACGTGAAAACGCTCTAAACTTTGGGTATAAGTATGAAAAAAACCGAATGGAATTTCCCGTATTTGTCAATAATTTAATAAATATTGACTTGAACAATGAAAATTAACCGGACGTTTTTACACCGCTAAGTTTTCGGTTGTGAATTGTTTTCTTATTCAAACTTTTCCAACATTAAAATTTGATGTTTACTTTAGAAACTTATAAAGTCGCTAGGTGATCGGTATTGCGGTTGGCAGATGACGCTTTGACATTTGATATAGGTAACTCACCCGAGCTTTTCTCTAAGTTTTTGAAAACTTTTATCTTACTAAAATACCAGTGCTCAAATTAATGGAATAAATCACATAGTCACCGCGTAAGCTTTATTATAAATTGTGTATTATTATATATTATTAGTACAGAGGCCTTAATGGAGTTCACAATTTACTATTACCAATGTTTTAAGATTAATATATTTCCCAGATGCGTGGTATAGGGTAGGTATATTTTTAAAAATGAAATGAAAAACAATTAATAATGTTCATTTCAGGATGTGGATTTTTTCAACAATTTTGATTATTCTATTTTACTTTTTTAATATTTTATAAATATTATTATTGAAATACTACTTAAATGTGCAGATGCACTTATTATGATCTGCATATTAACTATTTTTTTTTTAGACCTAAACATTACAATAACCGTTATGAAGTATATTTCAAAATAATTTTGCCACTTACCTATTTATAATATGATAACGTAACACACAGGCAGGTGATGGATAATAATTATTTGCATTAATTACTATCATATTTATGTTCCCGAAAAATACTGTTTGACCATCATTGTCTGTTAGTGACAACTGATGAAATATTAATCACAAATAACAACCTATGTAAATGTTCTCTTCTTTTTTCCATGACTCGTTGGACACGTACTAAAAAATAAAACTGATAATAATAATCAATGTGAGGATCCATTTATGGTTGTGTAAATAGGGTTTGATTGTTTTACTATTGGCTTACATACTTTCAATCAGTTGGGAAAAAACTATTAACCATTTTTAAACTACCTGTATATTGTGGATCATCAGTTCTAGTTTTTGTTTTTGGTTAATTTATAGTTTTTGTATTTTGTATTCTCTATGTACTAGCAATCAAAATGTTATATCAAAAAAAGGTTATTCGTAGTTTGTTTATAAAATGTAAATGGAAGAATTATACTAGTAAATTAAATTTGAGTGGAATTTGTTTATTTTATACTCATTGGAGTTTTGGATATCTATAGTCATTGTTTATTAATATTATTAGCTTAAATACTATAAAATAATGGCTGAAAATTATTTATCTTGTAAAATACATTCGCAATATCAGAACAAATTATTTTATTATACATGAATAAATAATAGGTATGCATTTTCTATTCGAACTTTTGTTTTATTATCTTCCCACTATAAAAACAAATTAAATACAATTAATTGCAAAACAATTTTTCTATCAAATGTTCAAATGTGATATTGTGCTGTTTAAAAATATACACACAATTAAATGTTAATTATCAAGTTAATACATTTACGAGAAAATGAAATAGAGTATTTGAAATATTTAATTGATTTTTTTTTTGCTTAAGTTACTGCAGGGGTACTAGATCATATTATACAAAATAATAAACTTAGTATAATGCTAGCTTGATTCCGTTTAATTTTTTTATTTTGATGCAATGTTTATGACAAGCCGAATGAAACTATTGTCAAATAGATAAAAAATGAATGTTAGATATTGTAATAGAGAGAGAAATGTGCACAGGAATGTCTTTGTTGTTCATTATTATTATAACGTCATGGTATCTTGTGTTGTTTCGATTGATTCGATCAATTTAAGTTTAAAAATAGATATGTCTCCTAGTAATACATTTTTTACTCTTTGAAATCTCTATAATTAAATGTGGTTACTAATGTATTTGCAATTTTAAAACGTTATATTCTAATATTCACTTATGTTTTTTTTACTGTTAATAGATTGATATCGTTTTAAGAGTTTGTTAAAATTCGTCTGCATTAGGTACACTGAGAAATGATTTGTTTGATAATAAGAAAGTTTAATTCTAATATTTAGCAAGTGCTGTAAACATGAGTATTATCACGCAGTTGCATTTATTCCAAAAAAAATCATTAAAAATAGGATTTAAACGTGTTCACTTAGAATGTTAAAAGAACATCCAAGGAAGCGAAAATAATTTACTTGATCAATTAATAAATAATTTTGTTTTAGAAATAATAATATTCATATTTTATCATAAGCAGTCCAGACTTACGCAATTTAGTTACAACGTATGTTGAGGTCTTGAAGGTGATGTTATTGTAATAAAAACCGGGTTACTTGAGTAAAACCATAGGTATAATTACAAAAATTGAAATTTTATTTTTTTAATGAGACTGACGTCATAAATTACTTTGTATAGTTTATATTGGTTATATATTTTTTATAGTTTTGTAATGTAAGATCAAATTTTGAAATAACTTAAGGCTTGTGCCTACATCTATACCTAAATTTATCTGAACATAAGAGCACATGTCTAAATATATTTATTAAAAAAAAAAACATTTTACTGACAACATTTATAATTTATAAATAAATATAGTCTTTATCAGTTGGCTCGCCTACAACAGTAATCGATTATGTGAATTTTTAATTTGTCTAAAATACCATAGAACCCATCATTAGGTGGAACTAAAATGCATCAACTAAGTTTTGGTCCATAGACGTCTTACAGAAATATTTTATAAATGGACTATTTTTAACACGAAACACAGGTAAATACTATTAATCTTTTGTTATAGTACGCACAAGTGAGCGTGACTTAAAGTTTATTGAAAAATTGAATTTGAGAATACTTTCAATTTTGCTCAAAATAAAATATGATTATTTAAACTCCATGACACAACAATGTGTATAAGTTTGTTTGGTACGAGCAAAACATCGTAATATTATAACATTATATAATTCATATAGTTGACCTAAGTTTAATCAACATACTATTACTACCTACATCATGAAATAAAGTTTAGCTTACCTATAATGATGAACTAATACCATACAAATCTATGTGTCGTGTCGTGACTTGGTGAGGCATGGTCGTACGCTCAATCTGCGTCAACGCTCGGAACGTACGTACCGGCTGTCGTTGCTAGCACTCGGATGGGTGACCATCCGGGTTTTTAGCAACACATCCTTGCCACCGAACAAACGTATTCCAACCGACCTCCCCCCACACACACAGTACCAGACTAATGACCTTAGCAGCTTAAGACTTAATCAAAAAAAAAAAAATCTATGTGTCGTATATTATATTGTTATAATAACTTTGGTTGAATTTATATTTACTTAAGAAGCTAGAGTAACTCTTCACTAAGCGAGTGTTATGATTTTTGATTTTCATCTAAACAATATTTGGTATATAGGAGAAATCTAACAGTTAATACACATCTTCTTTTTTTTCTATTCACAATATTCATTTGTAATATTCTTATTTTCATTGTTTTGTTTGAATGGTTATGTTAGGTAATTATGTTATTTGAATTTATGTAACGGATATTACAAAATACAAAATATTTTCGCACAACTATTAAAGAGTATAATTATTATTATTTTTGTTTTATATTTATTGATCATAATAACATAACGGTTACTAAGCCATTTGTTCTAATTTAAATGGTAATCACATATATTTTACATTATATGTTAATGATGTTGATATTTGATTGTAGGTCCGGTTGTAGGGCTTCTGCTAGTGGATTAGGTATGACTGTATATGAGGTTTTTATTTTTCAAATTGTTGAACCTATTAAGCATTCAGTTAATATGTGTTTGACTGAATATTCCACTTCACGTGATACGCTTATATAGGGCCGTTTCTGGCCATGCTGCGATTATGTGTTGTGAATGTGCTTCTATATTATTAATTATTATCTGAATGTAAATACTAAGTAACTTGTTTAATCAATTATCTAAAACATTCTTCGTTGACAAAATCATATTATATAACATGATTTTCTAGAAATATAATTTACGACAAATGTTTTAACAACAGTTTTGATTAATTATAATTAATTTTCGGGTGAAAACTGATAACTAAAATCATGATTGAATAATATTATTATAAAAAATATTTACAATTAATAATTACAAAATAGTTATAGTTACAAATTTATTAATATTGCAACAAAATTATTATATTATTATGTGTACATGTAGTAGTGATAAACATCTTTAGCTCTGATAATAAAGCCTGTATTCTTAGTCTACTTTTGGAACTCCCTGAAATAGAAAAATTGGGGTTAATAGTTATGTGATTTAATGGTTAGGATTTAGAGTTAGGTATAATACATTTTGAAGACAGTTTCATTTAAATCAACTTGATTTAAAGTTAATATATGTTTGTATAAATTATATTGTAATAATCTAGTGCAATATATATTATATTATACTTTTGAGCAAGTGATTAAACTAATTTTAGTAGAAAATTAAAATACTTAAGAACTTTATTCCAAGGTTACAAATATATCGAATAAGTGATTTTTCTCATTTAAGTATCAAGTATATACCAAAAGTCAATATCAGTTACTAATAATCTAATGCAGCTGCTTTTAATTCCGTTAAATAATTGAAATTTCTATTGAAGTTTCTTGATTATTTGATTTTGTGAATTAATTGTCATGGCAATTTAAATTAAGTATATCAGTAAACATACAACTATATGTGTTATACTCAGTTTTAATGATATTTTCATATTATTAGAACATTTTCGGGAAACACTTTATGACATTTAAAAATGCTATAAAACATAAAAATTATTTCTTGATATAAAAATATGTTAAAAATATTATTTTAACATTTTATAAATTGTTTATGAACATATTAGGTATGTTTGTTAATTACAAAAAAACATCGCTTAAACGATTATTTTCAACCATGAGAAAAATGTAATTTTGAGGTACCTGATGCTTGGATACTACAAAATAATTAATGTTATCGTCGGTAACAAAAAAATAGTATGTCCAAAAAGTCCATTTTTCGGAAGACAAAGATTTTATCGTTTCAAATTTTCAATAACTTTAATAAATAAAAAAATATATTTAATTTCTGTTTACAATTATGATAGTGCAACAATTAAATTAAAAATCCGCGGGTAATTGTATGGAAATAAAAGATATTTTAGAATAAAAATGAAATAATGGATTAATGAAATATTAATTCTACAATTGTAACCTCATAATAGGAAATTCAAAAAAAATTTAAGTACTTGACTAATTTTAAATTTTTGTTGATATTGCTTCATTACCGACATTATGGTAGTTATTTACTCAAATGATAAGTGTTAAGCAGATGAAGATTTTTGAGATCAAACCCTAAAATATAGACCTATCGAAGTATACATTAATTTGCATATCAAATTGTGAAATTTTCAACTCGAAAGACAGCTTAAATAAAATAGGTCAGATAAAAATCACATAAAATAAATATATTATAGTATAACGTATAAAATACTCTGCACCCCGATTCCTCCACTAGTCGTTTCTTCATAATGACTCAAGGATGACCTTCATTTGTATTTTAAAATTTAACATCTGTAATTCAAAACATTAAAAAAAAAATTTTCTAAGAAAATTATTATGTTTATCATGATTTTTAATTTATTTCAGTTCCGATTTCGTTACCTTGCGTTTTTCATTGTGTTTTTTGGTTTTTTTCCGTAGCTTTTGATCTCAGATTACTTGGATGTTTCCTTTCTATCCATGTTGTTAAAGTTCTGTATTATCTATAATATTATATAGGTACATGTAAATATGTAAATGAAAAAAAATTATGACTATTATTATAATAAAGTGCTCAAATTTTGTTGAAGATTTATACAATATGCAATACTAATAATATAATAAAAAGATAAACAAAAAATGTCAATATAAATTTTTAAGACGGCGTAATGTATATGCAATCTTAATACAACACATTTTAAGAATTGAAATTCTGCTGACCGTCACTTACATTTGTAAAGCACGTCATAATTTAACTTTAATATTATTCTTTAAATAATTCTGTTATACTTATTATTTATTAACTTCTATATTATGACAAGACTGCATAAACATGAAAAATATTGGTTTTTTTTTAATTAAATTTTTAAAATAAATAATAGCTTCAGTGTTAAAAGGAACGATATTAAATATTTTAGATATAACATATACATGTGTTAGTTGAAATAAAGTACGTATAGATAATATGACTATTTTTAGAATTCATTTAAATTATCAAAAATAGTTCTTTGGAAAAATTACAATATTTTCTATGAAACATATGCAGCCAAGTCTCATTTTAATTTAAAACTGTATGGATTTCATTGATGTCTTATAATAAAAACCAATATTCATATAGATCATAAATTATATTTGATTCAAGTTTTATGTACTTTGAATAATTTAATTTTGAAATTTACAAATTATTATGAAATAAATTTAAGCAAACCTGTATATTACTATTTTATTTATTTTTTAGAACTTTTCTTTAATTAGCCTTATAGGTTTGTTGTCTTACATCGTCCAATTATACTTAAGTATCAAGGAAAATAACAACTTACAATTGTGGTAAGAATAGTTCAATCATCGATCGTATGATGTGTTTGGAAAGGACGCAAATCCTACTCATATCAGTTTGCATTAACTTTTATTCTTAAATATTGTACATAACATTCAACAAATTAATTTGATTTTTCTGTACTATAATTATTATAAGATTGTATTACCTAGTTTTAATTTTTTTTCTGTAAATTGATATTGCGGTATTTTTCGATAAACCGAGCTATTAAGTATCATGCCAGTTATCGTTTTTTGGCAGGAGTAATAAGTTAATTTAAGTAATAACAAGAAATATTGGCAGAAGTATTAATTTTATGTGTTAGTAAAAACATATATTATTATTTATTATATTGTTAAAATATATACTGTTAATTTACCTAAAACGTGGACCGTATTATTTTGTCAAAATGGTATGAAATTTGTCTACTATTAAAAAGAGTAAGGTTACTTGAAATTGATCATTGTTTAGTATTTAGTATTTACAACTGTTATACAATTATAAATAATTTAATTTAAAAGATATGTACTATTTATATATTTAAGCAATCAAGTCAGTATATTTCAGTGCAATTGAACTTAATCCATAGCTGTCAGGTTGTACATATATTGTACCTAATTTGTTTTAATAATGCATCCGTTTTAAGCATAGTCAGTACCTAACTGAAATAAAATTAATAAATGAATACAACTCTTAAAATATATCCTTCTTTGAAAATAATTAAATACAATATAATATGTACAATCTGACAGATATAACTAAACTTCAAGTGCACTTGATTATAATATTCTAAAATATGCTGACTAGGCTGCTTAGGTATAAAAATAATACATTTTTTTTGACGATTTACAATGGTGATTTATAATAAAGATTTAAAGGATTTAACACCAGTTCATCCATTTATAGTCCTCACTATTTGCTCACAATATTATGTCATATTAATTTTGTTGCCAAATTATATGATTTTTTTTTTATCCAAGCCATCTTAAAATCTAATTTATTGTTTACTTATCACTAATTTATAAACTTGTACCCAAAGAGCAGGGTTGAATCACTTAATCTCCCGTGTTAACGTCTATCTTAATTGGTATTGTGTTTGTCGTCAGAAATAAATGTTGACTTAATTTAATATTAGTGTTTATATATCAATTTTGGATACCTATGACTAAAATAATATCAAATATTTAGTAATAAGTTACCCATACATTTGATTAAGTCCAAAAAAAAAGAAGAAACAGTTAGTATTAGTTGTTTTGAATTATAAATTGTGTTTTGAGTTATTTTTCGATGAATTGTATTTATTTAATTTATATAGATGGCAATATATAATTAATTTAAACTATAAATACAACGGTTGACATTAGCAAGAGAACGATGGCCACGAGGATTAACAATCAATTGTAATTGTGCTTAAATAATTAGACTATAGATATGATATTTTTCCTAACGTTTATGCTGTTATGATAAATGTTTTTCGTTATGTTAGAGTCTAACTAGATGACAGACAGTCATTATTTAATATTTAATTCATCTTTGAGCAACATTTTACTCTGAAATCGGCATAATAAATGCACTATGGCATGCGACGACGATTGACAAAAAATATTTATTTTTTCCGTATAACATTGTATTAGGTATTTAAATATTAGCATGATATTCATTTTATTAAATAATATATAAATTTTCCAAAGTCCCTACTCATTCATTTTCCGAAACATAAATGTGATTTGATCACCACGCATGTCAGTGATAAGTGACAAACCATGTAGGTTTCATTAATTTATAATATAATTCCCTCAAATATTTAAACATAATTGACAAAAAAATATTATATTGTTGGTAATATAATATCTTTCGGTTGTCAAAGTGTTGGTTCAGTATATTCATATTTATATTGTACCTACGTTTTTTATTATTTTATAAATTACTGTGAAACTCATCTATAGCCCTTTAGTAATTTCACAAATAATAATATAATACTATTTATTTTGAAAACCAAACTGCAACATGAGAGTGTATTTATTTTTTAATAAAATACATTTTGTACTTTCATTGAATTCAGCTTATCATAATTCTATATTAGCTATTGACAAATCAGTTTTTTTTTCTACTGGGTGTTTATTATTTTATTTAAATAACTTAATCCAAAATTAAAATTATTGTTTGATCAACGTACAGATTACAAAAAAAAACCAGAATGTATAATTTGATTATTTAATGTGTAACATCTGGATAAAATATATTTTTTTGAATCAAAATCCCCTGATTTGAATTTTAAAACGATACTTTATTATTTATAAATAATATAAAATAATATAGAACCTAATAGAAAACTAGTGAATAAAGATCAAGAAATGTGCTAGTGCTCGAAATCATAATTTTATAATAATTTCATATTAATATTATATACAATTATGTTATTCAATAATTAAAATTAATTTAAACCATACTGATGTAATAATTTACTTTCTAATATCTACGTGACTGACTTGAGTTTGTATAAAATACATTTTTTGAAATTAGTAATACATACTACATATTTTCCCCGTGCCATTAGAAAAATTGGAAAAGTTTTTATTTTTCATATTTTATTGTTTATTCTTGTAAGAAATGTCGTCATATTTTGGCCAACTTAAGAAATAATTTGAATTTATTTATTTTCATTATAGAATTCCTATATTTACTAGTTATTTTTGTAATCAAATAACAAAAATAATAATACAAGTATGAGTTGTATAATTATTTTCTTATAATTTGTTTTCTCCGATATAATCGAGATCAAATCCGATATATCCTAGTTTATCAACTAAGTATTATGTGACATATACCACAGAAAGTATTTATAATTCTCACCTTAAGGTTCATAAGTAGAAATCAGTCTAACAAATCTTTCTAGCAACCGCATAAAATCTTATACATATCAGTTCAATACAGATGATTTATTCGATTTGTTTTCTGAAGAATTTGTGACCAAAATGCTTCATCTAATCTGTCTACAGAAGCTACTTACTATAAACTTATACCTCAGGTTTCCAAAAAGCTCTTGTTGAGTAACGAGATGATAAATTATATTCAAATGAATTAAAGGAATTTCTGTTACAACAAATTTCGTGGGACCAAAAACATAATTTATATGTTCTTTAGAAGTTGGTCTTGTTTATTTTCTCATAATATATACTAAACTATTAAACATTGGCTAATGTCTTCTCTGTTAGTACACAAGTGTCCCCATGTTTCATATTTTAAAACAATAGGTCCACTAAAAGTGGGTAGAAATTTGAGCTTATAAATTTCGTAATTATAAGCACATGAGGTATTAAGTAATAATTTAAAAAATGTTAAAAAAGAATATACATATTTTAATATTATATGAAAATATTTAAATCCAGTCAATAGTTTTGCGTATAGTTATAAATCACGTTCACAATAAATTGTCACACAATGTATACGAAAATATCGAATTATGAATAAAAATGAAATTCATACGAATAAAAGAAATCACGTGAAATGTTGAGTGTTTTTTTTTTCATTCCTCCAAAATAGAAAATGTCTGAAAGGTGCATGATAAATGTGCATTTAGTTATTTACGTTCGGTCGTAGGTATGCCGTACGATTATAAGTCTGTGGACAGTATTTTATGACCCTTACAGGTCAAAAACATACTATAATAGGTATATAGTTCTCTGTTATACTCAGTGAACAATTGTTGAAATCATTGATACAAATTTATATTGGAAAGTAAACAAATACATTGGTTATGTGTTAAAAACCGAGCTATACACTTACTTGACTAATTATAATAATTTTAAGTGTTACAGTAAAATATTGAAATATTATACTTTAATTTTTTTCAGAACAAATTTTATGAGCAACGAATTTTCCCAGATTAATTTTATGGTTAGACAACGACTAAGCACCAATTAGACATAAGGGATTTCATAGCTGTTCTTGTTTTTCAGTAGTCGAGATAGTTGAACATATATATATTCATATATCTATAATATTTTACTATATATTAATAAAAAAACAAAAGAGGTGAGAACAATTGATAACTTTCAATCTGAAAACTAGTTACTTATCTTAAATCTTAACTTATTCGTTTATTATTATGTAGGTAGAGCGGATAATATTTATGATGGAAAATATATACATTTTTTTAGATATAATCTACTATAAACTCAAAATTAATGCAATAATAAATATACGATTGTATAAAATTAGACTTACTTATGTGTAGGAAACATTTTTCATAATTTATAAAATTTAATTATACCACAAATCATCGAGATGGAAAAAAAGAAATTTTAAAAAACTAGCTGGTAAATATAATCAATTTAGGCCTAGAAATTAACAATTGGAAAAAAATGTATTGTTCAAATTTTAGGCGTTATAGTTCAAACATATATGTATTACAAATGTTTGCAATGTTTTTGTTTATATGTCAATACACTAATTTATTATGTTGAAACTGTATCTCTTTTTAGATTTCAACGATTCGATGACAATTAGTAGTTGGCTCCTTATAATGATGTCGTATGTTATTTTTGTTAGAAAAGAAAGATGTGAAAAACTAAAAACTTAATCTATATTGGGAGTATCAACAAAGAACATAGATTATATTTTACAATATATACTAGGTATAAATAACACCATTCTTCACCTGGGTAAAACATTAACGAATATAAAATACTGAGCTGCATAATGGATGTTTCTCAGTTTTAGTGTACCTCAGCTTACGGTCAAATCGCTATCGGTTAACCTAGCTTTGGGAACTAATTTGACCAAGATGGGCAATCCACCTGTGACGTATTGGATAAAGCACTTGGTTTATTTTTAAAATTTGGTTCAAACTATCCTCTAAACTTTTTTGATATCTCTGAATTACCTTCGAAATAGATCGAATGTTTGTTGAGTCTACAAAGGTAAATGCATTGCCTTTAGTTGTAAATTTGAATAAAAAACGATGAATAAAATATTATTTTATTGAATCTATAAAAAAAATCCAAACACTAACATTTTATAAATATATATAATATATATATTTTTTTTTGTATGATTTGTCGTATACCATGTTACAATATTATATTTGTTTACGAACTATTTTGCATAACAAATTTAAAAAAAAAATTCATCAACAATATCTATTACTGTGGCCAACTGACAGCATAATTTAAAATATAACATAAGAATATAAGTCTTACCTAATTGTCGTAGCTTGAGGATGTGTATGTTTGTTTCAGTGATGGTGACGGGACGGTGAAAATGAAGATAAAAGACGAATGTGTTTAGTGTATTTTCGGGTTTAATTAAGTTGATTTTATGCTCCAAAAATAAATTACAAGCTACATATAATTTAAAAAGACTTAATGAACATTTTTGGATGAACTTCAATCTTGAATTATAGTGAGTGTTGTATTTATTGAATGTATTTTATTTAATTCGGCTTATATTTAAGGGCTAGCCCTTGAGGAAAGCTATATATATATATAGACTACTAAATTAAATATGATTACAAGTTACGTAGTTTATATAATTTATAATGTATACACTATACGTTAAATAGGCACATCATTAATATAGGAGGGACGTGTTGACATGGGCAAGATACATTAATCTGGTGATGGATTAATTCACTAAATAATTAGATGTGCAAATGAGGAATGTAAAAAGTAATATTGGATATTGAAATTTGTCGTGGGGCTTTGGAGTTTATTAGAATTATAGAGAATTCACTTTACCAGATGACAAGTCATTAAATAATTTTAACCCTACTTAGCTTGTATTTATGTCATGCAAGGGTTTCCATACTAAATATGTTGGAGATGTATCGATTTTGTTGTTTTTATGTAGCTTAATCCTTATAGAATCCACAAAGGCAACTTATTTATTCTAAAACCTATCTAGAAAGAGAAATCTTAATTTACAAACAACAGGTTCGTTCTTCTATGAACTATGCCGTTCAACATTGAGGTTGTACTATAACAACTTCCAAAAAATTAACTTAAATCAATTATAATTTTTAAAATCTACAAACGTTCGATGGATATTGATCATTCATATTTATTATTTCTGGTACTGTAGCAACCCAACGTTATGTATACCATAACTTATATTCGTACCCGAATACTACACACAATTCCATAAAAAATATTCAAAACTACTCTTTATTTATTTATTTTGTATATCACACTTTGCAAAAGTATAAGATTTTTTTTTTAAATATCTAGCCTTGAAAACTTGAAGTAACATCAATATAGAATAAAATATAAAATATGAGACACATATGATTGCACAAACAATTGGCTACGGTAGGTATAATCGTCAAAATAAAATTGACGAGTTATACCTGTTGGCTGTTACTATTTCAGAAGTAGCTAATTAAGTAAAACTCACTGTTTTGTGAAAGGTATAATAGGTATATATATCTTTAAATCGGATTTGGACTTAAATACGTTATTCTTTGACTTTCTGAGTTTTGTTTTAATTTTCATTCCAAAAATTAGGTTCACATTCACTTTTACAATCCTTTTGAGTCTAGAGTCTAGGCGCAATGCAGTTGGATTGGAAATGTATATGTTTTGTACTGATATAAAAGTATGATTTGTAGATTGATCGTTTGAAGTCCACATTGTGATCTGCAGGCTCATCTTTGTTTTAGATTTAAATTTCAATGACTTTAATCCTATATCTTTCTTTCAATCTTGTTTCTAATACGTCATTATCTGATAATTCTCTTCTTTTGTCTCAAAATAAATTGGGCCACTCACTTTTTAACATAATATGGTTTAAACTAATATATATATTTGAATTAGTTATAAATATTATAAAAAACACAGTGTTTGTAAACACATTTATATATATTTTTTTTTAATGTTATGAATAAGGTACAATATAATACGTATATTTTACATAATATTTTTGTATGTAATTTGAAAAAAAAATGTTTATTTTATATATATTTGATTTTATGTAAAAAAAAATTACAGAAAAATGATGATGGTATACGGTTCTGTTTTTTTTTTACAATAAATGATTTATACAGTACATTTTACATGGATTCGGATGATATTATCGATATTTTATAAATTTCGTATTACTACGGGCACAACACGCATTTTTCATAACATACTTCGTATACGGTATTAATAATATTATAATACAACATCAATATAGGTGTTTCGTACAAGTGTTATAGGTATTCACAGTAAATATCGAATTAAAAATGATTTTTATGAAACCCAAGATATAATATTCTCAACCTTAACGCCATGACATAGTACCGAAAAAGAAGTATTACCACCCACACGAATATTGTTATACAATATAACGTAGGTACAATGACACACACGAACACAAATAATATTATATACATACACGTTACACAAAGTATATATATGAATATAAACACGGGAATCGGTATATACATGCACGTAAACACAACTTAATAATAATAATAATAATAATAATAATATATAGTACATGATAATATTAGATGAATTCGCGATCTCTGACGTGCTTGGGGGGATTTCAATTATTATGTTTGGATATAAAAAGACGAAACCACCACTTCTTCGGTCTTCAGGCCCTATATTATACCAATGTTAGGTATCATTGGTACGTTTTGGCTTTGGGGTCAGATTGCGGGCGGGAAATGAGATTAAAATCCGAGTGACGTTTTGACATACGCCACGTATAGGTATGCAGCAGATGTTCGTCCGCGTTTCTGTGTAAGAATCACGCGTAAGGTTCCAAATTTCTGAAAGTCTTTGAATTTTGCTCGGAAAAAAATAAAAAGTGTATTCGTTTTTAAATTTATACGAACACGAGATTCGGATTTCCCGGTAAAGTACAATATTATTGTGGAGACAGTGAGGTCATTTGGGATGTAAGCAAAACAAGTTACGTAATCAGAATGCGTACTCGTGACAATAAAATAATATAAACACTACATTTTTCATAGAAATTCTTTCGGTCAGTACGGGGAAATATTATTATAACGATTAAATAATTAAATAATTATTATTCAATTTATTTGAATTATGTGTATATCTTACATTTGACTATAATGCACACAAATAAAACTACAAAAAAGCGACACGTGTCGCTTACTAACAACAATAACGGTGACGATAAAAAAAACCGAACGATTAATTTTTTTACTATTTGATTTTATTTGACAGGTACTGAAGACGAAATATAATTTGCTTGCATTTAAACGTTCGATATTGAATCAACGAATCTCCACTCGCATATACCTTTACATACTTTCTGTATACTATCAAGGGCATTTATTAAAATTGTAAAACCATATTATATATTACTCGCATGCGCGTCGTTTCCTGAATATGACGCATAATGTGGGAGGCTGGACATAAACGAGTTAAAAAGTAAAAGTTGAATTATTTGTAACTAGCAAGTATTAGGTTAGACTGGAGTAAAAATTAAAAACGTATTCCGTGATATGCAGTTACTAATCAGTTGATTGATTGTAAAGTCACATTTATTAAATATTGTTTTTAAATAATTTAACTCAATATTATATTTAAAATGCATATTTTGTTTCGTACGAATTATTGTTTTGTACGTAAAAAAAATACTTAGTAATTAATGTGAATAATTTTATCAAATTTACTTTTTTGCGTTTTGGAGTGAATTGTACATATCCAGTTAAAAAACAATTAATTTGATGATTTCCCTTAGTTACTTAATTTGTTATTTACCTTGCAATTTTTACAAGTTAAAAAGAACTAAAACATGTAATTCTTCACTATCAACACAATTTAACAAGTTAAAAAAAATGAGTTTACTTGCCTAACTTTGATTGTAGGTATCATGTATGTAGATACCAATCGCCGTCTTTCATGTAGCCGAAATGGCGAGTGATCGTCCCGAGGGTGCTGGCTTATAATGATCTTAATGCTTCACGATCAAATAGATGACGTTCAGTGAACCACGAAGTTGGTAGAAAAAAATACCTATCCACGTAAAATATTATATCGAATCACCCGTTGCCAATATTTCATGTAATCGACTATCGAGATGATAGCACAACCGATCATGTATCATATGATATTTATTATAGTAGCCGACCAATTTTTTTTCCTAATTCAATTTTGAACGTTGTGAGAAACATAATTTATATATAGATTTCAGACAGTAATAATAATGTCCGTTCGTCCGTCTGTTCGAGTCTAACATGAAATATTTTATCCTTCCAAGTCCCATGATACTCGTCTAGCTGGCATCCTCTTTCTCACCATCATCCTTTTCACCTCCATAGCATTAAATTGGTAACTTGATATAATATTTGTTTAATAAAAAACAAAAAAAAATCACACACAAGTTTTGTGAAGTATCCATGACAATGTCAAAAACACTTGAAAACTGTCAAAGCTCAGATCTGATGTACGTTCACAGTGGTCGTAGTGGTAGTGGTTGAGTGTTCCCACATCAGACCGCTGTTGGTAGGAGTCTTCGAGCAGAGTTCCCTGTCGTCGGATGCACCGTTACCCCCGTTACCACATCCACCTCCGCCGTTAGTCGCCGTCCCATATTGGTGGTCCAGACGGTTACCGTCCCGGTGGTGATGGTGGTGATGATGGTGATGGTGGTGTTGGTAATGGTGACGGCTGTAGTGAGACCGCTTGAAGTGGTCAGTGGACGAGGAGGAACCGCCCACAGCGGCGGCTAATTGTCTGCACTCAAACGCCGTCGCCCCGTTGCACGTGGCCTCGCTGTCGTCAATGGCCGCGTGGCCACCGCCGCCGCCACCACTTGGGCCTCCCCGGCCGTCGGTGGCGAAGTGCCAGCCACACATCCACACGCCTCTCGGGAAGAACAGCTTGAAGAACAGCCGCTTGAACTTCTCGCCGAATATCACGTAGATGACGAAGTTGACGGACGAGTTGATCGTCACCAGCAGATTGCTGACTTTGACCAGCTGGTCGACGGTGATGCCGTAGAACGCCTCCACCACGTTCGATATGAGAGCCCACACGTTGCACAGCAGGAACACGACCACCACGCACAGCAGCATGGTGGCCAGCCCGATCTCTTTCTTCTGCAGCCGTGACAGCCGCTGTCGCTCTCTGTTGGCCCTCCTCACCTGAAACACACAGCCGCCGGTCAAGACATTATATTATACGATTGATATTCTTTAGCCTGTCTGTCGGTTAGTGGATAAGCGGGAGGTTCTTGTGTGTCGGGGGGTCAAACACCCCCCCCCCCCGGAAATTTGTGGCTAAGGCCTTGATTTTCATATTTATACTCAACCCCTTCCCCCTTAAATATATTTCTAGCTACGGTCTTGGCCCTAAATCAAATATTGTCTTGATGCAGCCAACGGACTCAGTTTGGATTAATATAAATTTCCTCATGGTGCAGAACGAGGAGGTAATACGCCTTGGATTACATGCCAAATATTTGTTTTTGTGTTTTTTTTGTGAAATTCTCCTTACTTTATTATCAATCAAGTATTATCTTAATTTAAAATGTTAAATTTATTTTATTAATAATCACATTGCGAATTTGTTTTTGATTGATTTTTAAATTATCACATCCTGTTCACGAAATAAATTCTGTGTTTCTAATTTTCTGATTTTGTTCTCAAATATAATTTTTTCTCATTCTAAATGTTTGGGTATTTAATTAGAAGATATAAAACTGGTTGTATCCGGCGATAAAGGAACAAGGGGGGTCAAAGATTAACACACGATTATAACTTTTTTTTAATATTTTTTTTTTTTAAATTTATAAACAAATAATATAATATTAACAACAAATATAAATGTATGATTATCAATCCCTTTGAAATTAACTATTAAGTATTATTCTTGATTTGCATTTTTATGGCATAACATCTCTATCTATATTTCAACAATATAGCATCAATCGTAAGATGGTGTAATAATATTGTGCTATAAATTGATCATAGCTAGAAACCTACTTGTCATGTCAAACAATAAGTTAGTAAGGCCGAATTATTGGTTTATTTTCTTATGAAAGTAATATGGACTCAAGCATTTTGACATGATATTTGATACCACAATAAGAAATATCAATGAAAAAAAATATTTTCATGTTGTTTTTCCTACAATATCAAACGTTTTTTTTTTCACGGTTTTTGATATTAAATTTTTATTCAACCTATCCTAACCTAATCTAAAGAGAAAGACAATCAAATACAATCTAAAATACGAATTCTTAGTCCTTACGTCATGATTCACGAGTGCGACTACTTCAACCACGATATTTGAAAAGAAAACAAACAACTAATTAAAAATAATATTATGCTTAGTAAAAACAATGTATACCCGCATATATACAATTTAAAGTGGATTATTCTAAGTAGGCTGTAGCTTTTTATATCCTTTTAGGTCGAAATCGACGGATTTTGAGAAAAAAAACATTTAAACTTACTTGAACGGGAACGATATGGGAACTCGCAAACTCAAGTTATAAAAGCTGACAGCTCGTTTAGATCGTATTCACTCGATAATAATTACATTTTTATACAAGTCACTGCGAGTCTGCGACTGCACCAATACAACTCAAAATCAATGAGTATTAACAACATGCATAATACTATTAGATTTCGACTATCTTGAAACTTCGGTCCGTCCTAATTAATTACAAATAAAATATACAAAATGAAAGATGTGTATAACAAAGTTTCAAACAATTCTATAAAAATGATATTACCATTTACCTATATTATAGTATTATAATAACTTGAAATTAAATTTATTTCATAATATTAAATGCCTCGTTTAGTATTACATCCGATAAAATTTGTTTAGTAATAATATTATGTAGCTCAGTGTGAAGTGGGTTTATGTGATTGTTTACCATGGAAAAACAATTTGATTATAATATATTGAATATTGAGTTTCTTGTTTGCCTATACGATACGCCGTGTTCAGAATATTATGCTATTATAGCAAACAAGATCGGATATAACCAGGAATCTGATGTTGTTATCTTGTTATGTTTCAGTATCGATTGTTTTTGTAATGAGTATTTAGATGTTATTATTACAAAATTGAGGACACAATTTACATCACATTAACAACCTTACTGTTTCAAGTAAGTCAAGTGTTTGTACATATTATTAAAATATTGATTTTTTCAATAGCTTTTTTCATAACTTATACTTTTCAAGTTTCTCATAAAAAAAAAAAAACAACTATTAATAAAATATTAGGAGTGACATCTATATTATGTAGGTAATAATTTATTGTTTATTACATTAATAAAATAGTAAATTATTTTAATGTGAATTTATTAATAGGCAATAGCAAATACAAAACACCGTGAAATACGGTTTTAGTATAATCGTATTGACTAACCACACCGGTTACGACCATTTTGGTTGTTTTTATAATATAATACGTTTTACGTATGGGATTAAACTATGTATTAAGATACAACGATGGTAGATGATATAATAATTCAATACAATTTGCATACGTTTTGTCTCCCACATTATCACATGAATAGCATGTTGATATTTCTCTAGGTATAAAATGAGGCCAGGTGGGATGCACCAAAAGATGCCAACTGGATTTTTTTAAATCCTGATTTTAAACTGCATACTATGTCGAGATATAAATGCATTATAATTGGGGATTAGGAGACAATAATATAGGAACATCTTTTAAAAAGTTTTATCGAGAACTAAAAAATTCAAAACAGACACAATATTTAGTATTTAAAATTTTTTTACTTACTAGTGAAATAAATAGATCTTTTCAAATTTTAAATTTTAGCTAAAGTATTGAAAACTCATGTCATATTAACATGATATAATAAAGTGACGATATACAAAAAGTACAATAATTTCAAAATCGTTCTATCAACCATTCAAAAATGTGATAGTACAACATTTTAGTACAACTCCATCTAAATAATACACATTTATCGCCAAAATAAAAAAAAATCTATAAACAACAGTACTAATGTACCATAATATTATTATAATGTTGGTTTCAACCTCACTTCTCATCCTTTTCTGTTAAGCCGAAGTCTTATTTTCAGAAAAAAATATTTTATACATTTAATTCAGATAATACTACTCCAGAAATAAATATTAAATTATTAAAGAAATATTGATACAGCTAAAAGGTTTTTAGAACTTTTTAGTAATTAACAAAAATGGTTGAAAAATTTTTTTTTCTTTCAACGTTAAGTTTGGCTTAGAACAAACCCTAATAATTACAAGGCTTAACTTACAACTTTGTTAGTTTTTATTTCGGTAATCATTAAAAATGATTCGTTTTGAATGAAGATGATAAAACAGTTTGAAGTCTTAATTTTATTTCTTGTAAAATTTGATTTTTGAGATAACATTTATTGGTTTGTTTTACACGAATATGTTTATAAGTAAAATATGCTTAAATATTATTCAGAAACTATTATAATGTTTTTATCGAATATTATTTTAATCGGTAAAAATCGTACGTTTTCATTTATTTTATTTTCATATTTCATATTATTATAGTCAGTGCAAGCTTTTACTATCTAGTGCCCGGTATGAGATGTAGTGAAATACTTATATAGTTCAAATAAAACATGTTTAACTTTTGGCTAACATCATCAAAGTTGTAAACCGACGTCTAAGTAATCGGCGTTTGAGGAATATTTAATAAAATTATTAATACCGACTGGCGTTATTATTATTATATAATATACAGTAACTTGCATGATTTCCGCATTGTTAGAATGTGCTGTAAACCACGCGACTATTCCTTCTATTCGGGGTTCGTTGCGGAAACAACGAAGAGATTTGATGATTTAACAGAACTATAATATTATCGGCGTAAACGAACACAGTAGGTAGGTAACGCGATATCTCTTCTTTGTCTGCTCTAAATACCATATCCATTGTATGACACAATTCACGCTCGGCAGTGAATTGTTGCAACGTGCTTCGATAACTTCAAAATGGTTTAACTATTAAGTAAGTACATAATTAGGCGTAGCGTATGAGTAATCCGATCACGGCTTTAATACTGTGCTCTATGAATTTCCACTGAAAATACAGTTCAATGTACAAAAATCGGCTATCGTCACTTGACCAAGACCGATGTGTATCGACCATAAAACATACAACTATACTGTAATGATCGTGTTTGTGTTTTAATAGGGTTTTCCGAAATAAACTGTAAGTATAGGTTACAACGTATTGACGACAGTAAGTAACAATCGATAGGCTGCAGAAAAAATAATATTATCAAGGTAGTTACAATGAAGTATTTTATCATTTTTGATCTTATGCAATAACGTGATGTAATGAAAGGGTGACATTGAAAATTATGTTCAAGTACAGAATAATCTTAGAAATGGGTAACATTAACTATCTATGTTTATTTATTTATCTATATATTAAAAAATAAATAAATATCATTTTTTCCTCAAACATTTGTGCCGACAATGTTGACAAAATAGCAATTGATGAGATAGTCATTAAATATTATTATATCATTTTAAAACGTTTGCTTAAATATAATCAAATGAAATCGCGTTGAGTGAAATTTTCATACAAAAAGATTGAATGCTTACACAGTTTTATTAATACTCTCAAAATTTGTTACTAATCCGTTTTCTTGTCACGTAAAATCTATTTTCTAAAGCCTACTGCCTCAGAGAACAAGCAAACGTTCATGACTTTATATTCGTATCGCAGATAATTGCAAAAGAACAAAATCAAAATGCGATTCAAATTACATTAGCATTACATATACCCATAACCCATCTATACAGTTTCGATTTGTGATTTGAACACAAGTATTATACAATTACATTCACCATTAACGGATACGTAACGTTGAATTTAATATATTAACTTAACCTGACCTATAACTACTGGCACATTCTTTCGATTTAAATCGAAACACCAAACTATACATTTAAAAAAATAATTGTATTATCTATGTTCTATGAATCCGAAAAATAATGACAGTTAAAATAATATTTTGTATCATTGTTTATTTTTATTCAACGAATATTACACGTATTGCAATAATAATGTGATAAAATCTGCCACTTGTCCACTTTACTTTTATTCCACTTTGATCTGTGATTCTCTGTTTGATAATTTTATCATATTATAATATACTTAAGCTGTATTACCTATCGAGACCCAGAGACAAATGAATCTGAGATTAGAAATCCACCTGCGGCGGATATAAATGAGTAACTTTTTTTTCTTACGTGAACCGCAATTGTATGCAAAAATAACCGAATATGACGAGGATATGATTTTAATATTATTCATAGAGGGTAAGCCACCCTAAAATAACTGGTTAAATCTATTATCTAAACCTTCCTTGAATCGTCAAAATAGGTCGACTTTTTTTTTACTCTATAAGCCTCGGCCGTACGCTTTGCCTTTTATATATAATAGCTGTTACTCGTGCAGGATTTTATCCTTTAATACTTTTACGACCCTACCCATGATCCCAAATAATAAGTGTGCAACATCTGTTAAATTAAATTGAATTGTACTAAATTAGTTTTACATATCCGTTATTTAGAAATAACCTGGCTAATAGCATAGTGTGTATTAGCCGACTATTTATTTTAATTTATAATCGATCAATCTATAGTTTTTGATTTTCCTTCACTTGAAATATTCTCATATTTTATTTATTTATTTTTTTTTTTTGTCAAATTCGGCCAGGTATTTTTTGTAGTATATGCCTAAACTTCAACTATACTCTTCACCTATAATATAATACAATATATAGTTGTTGCTCAATTTTACAAAATTACAAAAAAAACTTCATAAACCTAAATGATAAAATATAATACAATAAAGAAAAATATTATATCCGATTGTAAGAACTATTTTATTTCCTGTTACAAAAGGAACTCGCATTTAAATAATCAAAAAAAATATTCCACTTGCTTTAGCTGAAAAAAAATTCACGTGTGAGCCACCTAATGGCAATATATTATAGGGGTTAAAAAAAATAAGGTATAAAAACTCCCTCTGAGTCTCTAGGAATCTATTGATATAGTTTTTATTGAAAATGGTCCAGTAGTTTCTGAGTCTATAAAGGACACAAAATAAAAGACAGACATTCATTTTTTTATACAGAATGATTCACCAAGAGTGCGCAACCTTTTTTCTTCAATCATGCATTTATAAAAATCTGTTATTTTTAATTTTTAAGTACACTTAAAGAAAATATTTTCAAATTCTTGATATTATTTTTTTTTATTTTTTTTTATTTATTTATCATTCAAACAAAATTACAAAAACATATAACAAACTATATATTTAGTATTATTGACAGATTTTGCCTTGAATATGAAACCTTTCGATTTTAAAATGAGACCCCAATTTTAAATTGCAGAAATATGTACGTAATCATTTAGTGAATCATTTTTCAGAATACTATAACGTAACGTATCAAAATCTAAATTCGAATGTGTAAGTTTAGAGTTATTGCACTTTGTGTACCTACTAAAGTTAATGCTTAGCTCCATGATAATAGATTCGAATGATATAAGATGTAGATTTGAAGTTGTTAGTAATTACTAATTAATATTAACCTATCATCTTTTATAATTAGTAACAATGGTCGATATAGGATAAATAATAGATTCAATAGATTTTAAATTTTTGAAAAAAATGTATTGAGGACTAATATCCTTAGTATAAACATTTTATTAACTACTGAGAATCTACAGATTCAAATTTTGAACTAGGTACATTAACAGTTCCAAAATAATATCCACTAAATAATTTAAATTACAAAAGGAAGTTTCCCTTGTTTTAAATCGTTGTTTGTGTACCTCTTAAGTAGTGCTACATATAAATCTCAACGTTTGTAAACGTGGTATTTAAGTTTATTCACAAATTCCAAAAATCAAAAGAAGAATAAATTCATAAGTTATTAAATTAAAAATAAGGTGTGAACATGTCTTGATAAATCATCTTTCTGTAGATTAAACCGTCTACTGTTACATTTTTAACATAATAATGTACCGTTGGTAAAATGTTATACAAACGGGTTTCATAAAAAAACTTCAAAACAAAATTAGTGAATTGACGGAGTCCGTGGGATTTT
Organism: Myzus persicae; assembly: GCF_001856785.1. Taxonomy (NCBI): domain Eukaryota; kingdom Metazoa; phylum Arthropoda; class Insecta; order Hemiptera; family Aphididae; genus Myzus; species Myzus persicae. The sequence goes on along the minus strand of NW_019104178.1, from coordinate 364,565 downwards.
TGTGTACGCCGTTATTGTGAGGTCAAGTTTTTAGGTTATTATAATATTATTTTTGTCTACGGAAATAAGCTATCTATTATTTATTAGTTATATCATATATAACACTACACGTTTGGTAGACTTAAGGGTTTAAGGCACGTACAATTCACAATAAATTTAATCTCCAGTCACTTTAATTTTCCAAATCACCTAAAACTTTAGGTAATACTAATCTCATAAAATAACTGTCCCTTATTATTTATTTCAAATTTAACTCGAACGTAAAACGATTTTGAAGTAACTGTACTAGTGTGATCAAAATAACATTGATTTCACTCAATGTATGGTCTTTTGATTAGGATCGAATATTGTTCATAAAATCGTTATTATAGAAACTAATACAAAATCTGAGCTATAAATATAAAATGAAGGAACTGAATTGTTTTCAATTATTTTTATAAAAAAAAACACCAAGAACGACAAAACCATCTAGAGCTAAAACTACAAATCATTATGAAACCTACGCCTTTTTAAAATACGCACAATAGAAAATAAAGTGTAGGTTAAAAAAAAAACTGAGACGTTTGAAAACTTAAAAAATGAAGATCATTATATTGTTAACATACGAGTAGTCTTGTAAAATATGATTTTTAAAATTACTCAAATACAGACACATAATTATAATACAGTTAGATACTATAATTTTGAAAAGTATTTAAAATACGCATTGGAATACACAGAAGCAAAAGGTATTCGAGTTCCAATACAAATACTTAAAAAAAAATTTTATAGATGCTTTCAAATACTTTGAATTTTTTTTTTTTTACCTCATTAACCAACTGAACCTTTGCATGTCTTACGTAAATATTATAGAGCGTTTAACACCATTGCAAGATTATTCAATATAAATGACTCATCTATTTTATTTTTCGATGTTTTGATTTTAGTTGAGTATAATTTACAGTAAACAAATATACTATTATAAATTCTCAATAATAAATTTTACCTTATTTTACGTGAATACAATTTAAATAGAAAATATTTAAACTAAAAACAATAAGTATTTGATCTTAAATACATATATGCACTTGATGATACTATTTAGATTATTTTATACAAGTAATTTTTTTTAAAGTATTTTAAATACGTATTTGAGTACTTAAATAGTATTTGAATACGTATTTTCCTCAAGTACTTTACAAAACATCGTGTAATGTGAATAATTAATGAACTGGATCTCAGCGGTGCTATGAATTCACAAGTGACATTTTAATATTATTATGAACCATGTACACCTAATATTATATGTACCTATATCGTCGATCTATGACTATAATAATTTTATGACAAATTTATATAGCGGTGAGCGGGTGTAGCAGTAAAGGATTCCGAGCCGTTAAGTTATTATGTAAAACGAGATTATTTTCGAATAATTAAAAACGTGCGTGCGCAGGATCTTATACTCGGCACGAGGCGCGAGTCACTTATAAAATATTATTATTATACATATAATACAGTATAATAGTACCAAGAGATACGTGTGTGTATATTTCAGCATCACATGTCAGCCATACGATTTCGGTACATTAAGACGTCGTGTACTCATGTGCCAAGTGCAGCTTATTGTATATACTATGTATTATACATTTACGGTTTACAATATTTTATACGTCAGTTCTCTAAGAACACCGACCCGAGCTCGAACGCCACGTAATTTACAACCACGAGAATATAATATAATAATATTATTCACTTACAAAAAAACTCAAAATATTAGGAGAGTTTCAACAAATTATACAGCCGATAACTACTGCGAAATTGAACGCGTCACTTTTAATGTTTCACAATATTATTGTTTAACTTTATTCGCATTATAAGATATTAAGTCAGGACTAAGTCCTGTTGAAATATTTCGCCGGATCATATGGATTTAAATTTGATTTCTATATTACGCATTGGTTGTATATGGTTCCGTCAAGTCTACCAAAACGGTTACCTAAACGTTTATTATAAATATATAGTGTTACAATAATAATATTATGTGTTATCCATGATTGTAAATTATAATAACAGCGAAGTAACAAATTATCGAGCTATAACATTATCGTATGCTCAATATTATAATAATCATGGCAATCTTGCACAGAAACAAATTTTGTTTATAACATAGCAGTACCTATCTACATTTGTGTTTCTGACTTATAATTCTACAATATCTACACATTTTACTAGAGGTTAGATAATTTTCACGAAAATTAAATGCTTTGATGTAAGGTCGTATAGTTGTAGCTACATTTTATCTTACTCGGATGCAACAAAACAGTGCGATGCACATAATATTTTCAGCTACCACAATTTATTTGAACGGAGACTGTTTCAACTATATACACTTAAAGTGTGATGGCAAAAACTAATTGTCCGAAATAATTCACCGGACTAGAAGAATACGGTTTAAAATGTAGGTGTAATAAATAGTAAGTGACGTTCGTATTTACTTGACATGATACATTTGCCTTTTAATTTTCCCTTCGAGGCTTTAAATCGTGTTAATACGATCTTATACTCTGACTAACAGAGATTTTTTTTATGAATTTTTAAAATTACATTTTTTGTAATAGTGGCAGTTATTAAGTTTTTAAAATATTAAGTAAGTACTAGCAGATACATGCCTTTTTTATTAGCTTCCAGTACATAACACTATTATAGAAACTTGATATCTTAATTTAGATTTAATGATTTTGTGTGCCACACTGGATGCAAGTCCAAGGTTGAATGTTCAATTTAATCAAAACGTTTGGGGGAATGTGTTCTCTAGATTCTGTATAATTTCATTCAAAACTATACAATAATACTGCCTGGATTAATTGGATAACATGAAACAAATATTACGAATAACAATGGACTGTATATTTATTTTTTATATACAAAATTGATGAATTTTCAAGTATGTGTATTCACATTTTTGTAAACACAAATTGTATGAATTTTCGACTAAAAAATTAATTTGCTAGACTGCAAAATCATGTTTATGCATTTTTTATACTTTCTAAGTAGAGCAAGAACAACTTATGAAAAACATTGTACTCGATTTTAAGGTTTTTCATTTACAAACAAGTATTTTATCGTTCTTAATTTGAAAAAAAAGAAGGTCGAGTGTTTCAAATTTCTATTATAATAAGCGGCACAAAATTACCCAAAATGTTTTAAAAATTATTTCATGTCTAGAAAATGCTAATATAAATATTTGATAAGAAATTCAAACATCAAAGTTATTTATTTTTGTATTGCAATAACAAATAAAATCAATTTTATCAAACAACAGAAAATATTAAAATATTTTAGTTCTTTCTTAATTTGGTTTTTTAATCACGTTGATATTAAAAATAATCAGACATTTACATTTGATCTCTGTTAGTTTCAACTAGATTCAATTTTCTAAAAAAATCACTCTCAAAGTTGATGGTTGAAACATTTAATATATTTTAGTACGTATAAAAAAATTTTCAGAACTATATTCTTAACATAATCATATGTGGTACAAAAAAAAAAATTTAATTCATTGAAAAATATTCTCAGAAATCGAGATTGAACACAGTGTTCGCTGAAACCCGTTTTTTTAAATTGTACACATTCACGCGGTGACTTATTCAATGAACAGGTATATACAAAACTACTTTACTGCTGAGCAGCTTACCAGTTTTTTGTTTTATTACCTAATTGTTCGTCAACTCAGCACTCAATATTGTTTTTGAGCCCTTTCAGTAAAATTAACAAAATCGAATTTATTTTTCATCCCTACTTAAATATTCAAAAAATATTTCTGTGTTTTGTAGTTCTTTGAAATGATGTTCTATAGTTTTATTTTAAGCGCACAACAAGAGTCGACATATATATGTATACACATAGTTGGTTACGAATAGTCAGAAGTCACATATTATATTATATTTGGATGGGTATTCTATAGGGTATGTGGTATTGTGTGGGTACATTGCATTAGAAAATTGACAAAAATGCTTTCAAATATAGTGAAAAATAATGTTTCTTTTAGAGCACGAACATACAGTTTTTAACAAGTTGACTGCCATGAGTACCATATTCGGTACTCAAGTGGTATGTATCCTAGGCCCTAATAGTTTTAACATATTTCTTCTAGACGCTTTGAGTACCAATATTGGTGCTCACACTATTTGACTCTCAAGCTTTGAGGGTCAATTTTGGTACTCATAATTTTTCGTGATTACGTCATTGAGTACCAATATTGGTACTCAATCAATTAATGGCATATAAAATACAGATAAAGACGATTTATTCCATGTAAATAGCATCGTGATATTGTTATTTGTTCATATAAAAATCTTTTTTTATATTTTGGGTAAATTAACTTACAAAATATTGTATAGTAATGAAAAAAATAATAAAACAATACTTCTTAGTATACTTGTAAATAAAACTGCTTAATTAAAAGTACTTAAAATACTTGTCAACAAAATAAAAAAATATAAATAAATTATTTACAATTTTATTCTTTTTGACGAATGTGTCGTAAAAAAACAATCTAAACATAAAGGCTTAGAACAACTTATACACATAGTTTGCACTTTCCGAGTGACTTTTTGTGCATGCTGTCTTCCACCTTGCTTCACCATCTCATTATAGCATTCGTAACATCTTCTTCTCTTGCAAGTAACTAGCTTATGGTTTTCTTCTTGACTTATTTGAGAAATTTCAGATTTTTGAATTAGTGAAAAAAATAAAATAAAAATAATTTCGTTGTTCTCCATTATATATTATACGTTGCGCGTCGTCAACGAGTCAAAGTGAAATGAAAATATAAAAATGATATGACAGTATGGGCTATAATAATATACTATAGGCATTGAGTACCATATCTGGTACTCGCACGGAATCGGTTTATTTTTCTTTAAATAAACATACAAGTATACCAATAAGCTTATAAGATAAGAAAATTATTATAAATATGAAAAAAAACCCAAGGCCTATGGTGTAAGCTGTCTAAAAATACAACGGCGTACGTGACGAAACCAGTGAGTACCAGTATTGGTACTCATGGCGTGTGAGGACAACCCTGTAAAAATACTCTGGCAGTCAACTTGAAAAAAAAAAAAATAAATAAATAAATAAATAAATGACGATTCCATATCTTTGTCCTCTGTGGCGCCCAAAACGACGCTATGCCATAATATTTTTTATTTATATTAACTGACAAATGGTTTTAACTTAATACGATTTTAACTGAATACGATGGTGACAAAATCCAAAATTATGATATAAATATATTTTGTTAGGCTGATAATTAAATTAACGTTTGAATCAAAATGGAGAAGATGTACAATGATTTTATTCATACCATCTGGTTCATTACAATGTTTGTTATAAAAATAAGAAGCTAACTACAAAATGAAATGAATTGAAATGATTTTAATCATATTTAACACAATATTATATCAGATCAAAAATATCATATCGAACAATAATAATTGTTGAAGCTATATTCAGGTAGGAAAATTGTTTATAATATAACTTTAGATTTCATAATGAATTTTAACTTGATTTTAATATGAATAGTACTCTACTTGTTGGTATAATTTATTACAGCATAAGAAGAAAATTCGAAAACTTTATTGAATGACATTAGTAAACTATGAGAGCTATGTTCATATTATAATAATAATACCATGATCGTATTTAATTAATCAATTGTATTTTCTTTACATATGATTATACAAGTTTTAGTATTATATTTTCTAATTAAATTATCAAAGCTTAAGTGAATTTAATTAAAATATTTACTAATTAAATAAATAGTTTTAGTTTGTGAACTTTAATTCCAAGCATAAAGGTAAAAAGAATAGTAAAAAATTAATCAGTACCTTTAGTTACACATGTATTTAACAACATATGTATAATGTATTATAATATTCGATGATCCATTTAAATGTCTACAGCCTACATTCATTATTAAGAAATTTTTGGGAAACATTTTTATCACCCAAGTACATTAAATGCAGTTTTTATGTTTATTAGTTGTAAATATACTATAATATTAAAGTCGATATAAGTCCACTAAACGTGCTACTATACATTAAATTCAGCTTATCTAAACATTTAACACTTATAAAATACCCAATTGATTAATATTAATCTTTCAAAATTTGATTTGTCTGTAACGAAATAATCCAAAAATGTATTCTACTTCAAAATCTGAAATTTTTATTTAAAATCGAATGACGTCAACCATAAAATTGAAGAACATAAAAATATTAAACAATTCTAAAAATGTTGTTTTGCAATGAGATTTATCTAAAAATAATGTTCGTAACAAAATAAAATATTTTTGAAATTGTGTGTGTAGAATCTTGTACTTATCAATGTTATTAAAACAATGTATCGTGTAAGTGTTATTTTTGATACATGCAGTTCATATTATATATTTTTTATAAATAATAGATTTAATATGTAATATTTATAAGTCATGGTCTACAAGTCTGAGAAATATTTATATTTTGGATTTGTAATACTAGGTCGATTGAATTTGAGACGTACAGATGCTAATACAGTAAGTTATTAAGGTCAGGTTGCAAATGCAGTAGACTAACTGCAGAATCCGTATATTATTACAATATTATCATATTATGTAAACAATCCGTTGGTGCTGCATCTATTCTGTGATGTCAAATAATATAGAAGACGCACATCGTAAGTCTTTATTATTATTCTCAGAAACATAATTTCTTTGTCAAACCATCCAAACCGCAATCATTCGATCTGTCTGGATTACTAAAGCAGTTGTAAAATGATTACAATTTATACGAATATTTTATTATATTCAAAATCGAGGAAATGTGGGAAAAAATATTCACGATCCTTAGATGAACTGATGAACATCACAGATTTCACTACCTAGATATACGGGAAGCGAAAAATATATTATTATTATTCAGCCCGAAACCATAAATATTTTTCTATATTTTCACATTTCATATTGTAATAATGTACGCCCTTAACTATATTACCATTAAACATAATATTATACCTACATCACAATTTTATTTATTTTTATCAATATACAATGAATGTTCATCTTATTACACATTCTGAAATAAAATTCAATTCAATTGAATATAATATTACAATAATAGACGCATAAAAACATTTTTTACATACAAATGTATGTGCTTGAAAATTACTGAAAATGCAATAAACTTGGTTTACAAGATTGATTTAACTCTGTTATCTCGGCTTCTACAACTACTGTGAAAATAATAATATTATTTTGTTGCTTGACAATAATACAATTATCGGTGGTAAGTGTTCACATTCTTATTTGCATCATATGCATCTCTACACTACGGAGTTATATATTTCTTGATTAAGGCACTTTTATGCAGCAAAATTGCCTATTCAAAACGCCGTTGAAAGTAGGATAAAAAATGATGTGCTCTAGAGAAAAGAGAGAAATCGATTTTTTTTTTATCCATTTGTCTTTCTGTTTTCAATGTATTCAAAGACATGTACTCGAAAAATGTTTTTATAGATAATATAAGGTTTGTTTATTTTTTTCGCCATTGACAAAAGGCTACTACCATAACCGTTTGCCCGGAAAATCGGTATAGCAAACGAAAGTTTAAAACTGGGAAACCTACACGTCATTCATTTTAAAATAATCACCCAAACCCTAAAAATTTTAAGCCCCGGTAGGTATATATAATATCACTTAAATCCAATACTACAATAAAATGCTAAGCATTCAAATTAATCCAGGTATTTTGATAGTATGAAACAACGCCAATAATGTTAAGAAATATTTATCGGTAGAATAATCAAAAAACGTTATTAGGTACATGTAGTTACGATATAATTATAACACAAATCCATATTTTATAGAAAACAACTGAAGCATGAGAATATAGTTTCAACAACATAAAAAACGGCGTGTACATAATGAAGTATTGTTTTATGAAAAAAAAAAAATTTTATTATAATTAATTAAATATTTTTTCCAAACGTTTATTTTAATTTTAACGCAGTGCTCAAGATCTCAAGAAACATTTACAATCAGTTGTAAGTAAATATAAAAAATAAACCCTTTGAAACCTAATTAAAAAACAACCTTTTGATTTTACGTGCATTACCTATTTGTTTTTAAAATTGATGAAAAAAACTGAAAAGACCATCAACTAACTGTACCAGGCTACCAGACATTGCATAGGCCACTTGGAAAATTAAGATTTTAGATAATTTGTATAGGTATGTTGTTATATATATATATATTATTTTGGACCTCAAGGCGATCATTACTTAAATGAGTTAAGTTTCGTTTTCATTAAAAATCATTGAGTTGCTTAGAAAATGAAAACAAATATCGTACTTTATTTTTTAGGTAAATGTGTAATGAATTTTACAAGGTTAAATGGTTATATTAAACTTTATTATTTGTCATAGTAATTATTATTAGATAAATATTTGTTGCTTTTGTAAGATAAATTCAAATTTTAATACGAATGCCAATATCAAATGTTATTTTCCATATTGGAACAAACATTTAATGTAATACTTACTTAGATAATATTTTACTTCACTTTTATTGTATATTATAATAGTTTTAATTTAATATAATATATTCACTAAATATAAAATTGATAGATTACACTTATCTTAAAAAAACCGAAGTACCTACTAGAATAGAAAAAGAAAAAAAATGAATGGACATTTTTACTTAAAAACATTTAATAAAAACATTTTATTCGATTTTTATGATTAAAATAAAAAACAAGTTTATAATTAAGTAGTTTTTGGAGTGGAGTGGATTACATCTGTGTTGTGATTTCAAGCATATTATAATTAATTATAATAATAATCCATAACATTAAAAACAAAAAATGGTTCTAAGTACACTGTTTTAATACGGCTGATTCGGTAAGTCCATAGTTTCTTATACATACTTGTTTTTTCCAAATATCAAGGTCATATTATTTCCTCTGTGCAGTGTGCATGATGCTTCTTTATAATATGCATTGCACAGAATCTAGCGATAGTAATCTACAATAATATTTATTAAATAATTATTGAATTAACTATGGATATAATTGTTTTTACTTAAAAATTATTGTAAATGTTTTGTAAAAGAACATATTAATTTAATTAGATATTTAATACGCATCGTGAAGTCTTCAACTGTCAAGTGCTAATTTGCTATGATAATTAGTGATGAAGTACATTTTATACGAATTTTGATTTTTTATATTATAAAGTACCAAAAACGTTGATAAAAAATAACGATTTCGACACCAAAAACATTAGGTAATTAATTATTTATAGTGTGTATTGTAAATATTTGTAACGGATAAAAAATAATATAAAACTTTTGCGCCTAATGTAGTCCAATGATATAATAATTTTCTGATAGTGTCGTAATACCGTTAATGTGCGTTCCAATAACACTTTGTACCTCAAAGTTATTCAATTACCGGACTCGGCAGTCCGAGCAAAATAGCTAAACTTTCGGGTTGAAATCTCAGACGAAAACTCCTTAAATAGCTCAGTGGTAACGTACCCTTAGCAAATGTTATCATATAACTTTATCATCTGAGTAGTTACCTACTCAATGAATTTACCTAGAAATCTATGTCATACCAATGGAAACCAAAATTGAACCAATTACTACAATATTAACACTGGAGGGCTTAGCCACTTCAGCTCCCTAACCGTCCCACTTCACAGACCCATAAAGGCATTTAATCAAAACATCATTATCTTTAAAATATTAATATTTATTAAATATTTCAATTCCTCATAACCACGAAGATATTATAATGTAAGAAGTAGACAATAGACATGTTTAAAAATTAAACACAACATTCTTGTAAAACATACAATGAAAATAAGCATAATATTCTCTTTGTTAACTACAATAATATTATTACATATTATTTCGATATATAGTGTGATATATTATTATACTCCTAGTGGGTGTTTCCTTTCGAGTATATTAAGGCGTTTTATTACTACCCTGTATCTGTGGTATAACTTTATCGACCATAAACTCACTATATTTCAAAATTATTTTGAAATGGCTTGTTATTTTTTTTATACATTTCGAAGGCATATGATAAATTACTCAGACTTATTATAGTGCCTTATTGAATATTCAATAACTTGCATTAATTATTGAATATATTTACACAAAAGCGTATTCATGGGTTTGTCAATATTTTTCATTTAAAAACACTTATGCAACTTTTAAATTTTACCTCAGCATTAGGGTCTTAAATTTGTAAACACATAAATGAACACCTTGTTGCCTAAATAGATTTTAAAATATTTAAAAAGTTAAGTAACTTATTTTGAATATTATGACATAAATCTTGAAAAGTATTCAGCAAAACGTTATTCAAGTCCAAACGAAGCATTAAATAAAACAAAGTCGAATAAAATATATCAACAAATATTAATTACTGTAAACGGTCAACTTCAAGTTTCAGTTTTTTTTGTGTCGAAATTTTAATACCTAAATAAAAATAATAATCGTAATAATAGATTGAGAATTTTTTGTTTCTGATTTCTGTATTCTAATTTATTCAGTTATGATTATTAACATTTAATTCGACAAAAATGTATGAAAATAATAAAATTCAATTGAGTGAATCTACTTTCAACTTTAAAAATCTAGTCACGTAAATATAATTATCATAAGCGATAAATGAATGGAGGGGTTTTAGTAAGTAATATAGTATCCAATATCTTATTCATTTTACGTAGGTACATTTACTTAATCAGAAATAGTATAAAACCATATGGTATTAAGATCAAACAAGTTCCCGAAACATATTTCAAGCTAATATTAAGACTAAAAAAATATATAAATATTATAGTATTTGTAGTAGTAGTCTGCAATTTTATCGGCAGAAGCTCACGCATCATTTTTACCAAGGCGCATTAAGCACAATATTTCGATCAACTTGTTGAAGACGGAAGCTTACTTTTAACTTACTTAACACAATATAATATTTTTGAACAAACGGGTAGTACTATAAACTTGATTTAATGCGACAAAAAGCTACGCACCCGTGATACAGATGACGTGAAATCACACAAGAGTGCTTAACCCACTGGAGAGTAACTTGTCACAGCCATACGCGGTGAATCACATGATTCATGGACCGTGACCTAACCCATTGACCAAACTTTAGTATCGTTAATAAGACTTAGTGCAAAACGCATGATATGATATTATTATTGTCCTCAAACAACCGAAAAAACCTAATCGTAAAGTGAGTGCAATCATTTTTGGATTTTTAATGGTGTAGTGGTTGAACGAGGGACAGTTGTGCGAGGTCCGATTTGTTTTGTTTAACGCATAATTTATAAACAAAAAGGCAACTGACGGTATACTTTTTTCAGCCGAAGTTAACGGTATGTGCTCTATGGTTTTCGAAATACCATAATGTGTACCTGCGTCACGAGTTTTCAATCTCCAGACCACTGATACTTGTTTTATAGTATTACAGAATTTAAATTTTAAGTAAATTAATTAACACCTGCAAAGTATTTTAGTTACTCAATGTTATCTAAATATTTTTCATATAGTTTAAATTTTTTAATGAATTCGGTTTACAAATAATGTTGTGAAGTAAATGTAGATGGCTTTAAAATTGAGTTTTATTTTGGACCTTATTTGAACGAAGCATGCACCAAATGAAGCTAATAATTAATCACTAATAATTCAAAAGTTATTGTTATACACTCGAATTCAATTATATTACAACATATAATATACCTATTTGTATATAGTGAGATTAATCAATAAAAGTAATAATATGAACTTCATTTTATTGTTAGGACTAAAATTCTGCGTGTATTTTTTATAATAATATTATATTATAATTCCCAAGTACCTGAATATCAAAGTACCACAAAAGCGTGAAAAGCCACATCAATAAAATGTTCAATTGTTGGATGAACCTGCTATGCAACTTTATGCTTGGCTACTATGATTACATAATTTACATTGACTAAACCTTGTTCCAACGATAAAAACTTAATTTAAAACAATAACTTCTTTCTATTCTTTGTCATTATTTTGTTTATTGATATACAACTTAGTTATTACATTTATTCCACTGTTTATTGAATTATTGAATTAATGTTATGTGATACTTTTTATCTTCCTCTTGATAGCTTTCTTAATTTTAAATTTCAAATTTATTTTCCTAACATTTTCTATTCACCGAGCAAACGATTTTACATCCAATCATTCACAGTTTTATTTTCAACTTCAAAATTCAGTTTTCAACCAGGCTGATAGTATTTTTTAATATTTAACATTAGTTTATCTATCAATATATATACATATATATATAATAATATTAATGCTAATATCGATATGTCAAGAAGATATTATAAATAAGAATATTTTCATACAATAAATGAAATGGCTTACCCAGACATTAACCTAAGCACTATTAATAACGATTTAATACTTATAATATATTAATAATTACGGTTTCGTTTCAACACCAATTATTCCACCTTCGAGCAGGTATTTTATAATAAATATTTTCAAAAAATGTTTCCATAGCTTAATCATTCTCCACCACGGGTTATTTTTATTATTTAGTTAATTTCATATTTTACCGACTGTAAATACCAACTATAGATTGTCGCATGGATGATAATTTGTATGTAATACACATAGTATTATAAATTATTAAAAGTACATTAAAAGTAGATTAGAAAAAATAACAATACAAACTCAACACTTGTTGAACGACATTTTGTTAAATTGTTTATACATTTTCCACTATAGTACCTACATCAAGCCCGAATAATCACCAGATCACCACCAGTGACCGTTTGATATTATTCGAAATCCAATTTAATAATGTCAACTTAAACAAACTGGATAACCTAACTTACCACGTTGGTTCTATCTAATTGGAATATAGTTAAAAATATATTGTAATAAATAAAAATTATGTATCTACTACAAGCGCAAATATTATTTTACTACATTATTACCGTCGTTCAGCATGCAGCAGATACCAAACAATAAGCACTTATGCCTATTTAACGGCCTATTTTGTTAATTCATACAGTTTACATAGGCACATAGATAAAACTGTCAATATATTATTATTTATTATTATAATTTATATGACGTCTCGCTCTATAAAGTTGTATTAAGTTGGAGCATAATATTGTCGTCATACAGTTGTAATATTATAATGTTTTAAGCATTTATGTTATGATTTAACATGCACTAATGTATGAACCAGTGGTTAACCTATTTATGGTGAAATATTATGGTTGACAGAGTCGTCTGATTAGTTGATTATAATATCTACCTTTGATGATATTCACCAGTCATTGGATAAAATATAATATACGTGGTTCAGCAATATGCTTAATACATACAAGTTATTTAACGATTTTAATATTATACTTATTATAGCTGTAGGAGTCGATCGTGATCAAATTTTGTATGGTCCCTCATCAATTTTACAATAATTTATGTTTTTGAAGTTATATGTGTCGTGATTTTTGTCTGTAATATTATGGTAAGCATAAAATAAAAATAGGTACATACCACATTTGCCAAAAGTCTTTGTTCTACTCGGACATGTTATATACGAACATGTCAAGTAATACATTTCAACGAAGGTGGTTTTTATTTTTTATTTTTTGCTCATATTGAAAGACAACTGATAATAAAACGTCATCAATACTATATTAATCAAAAGTGTTGTATTTGCATCTGTTTTAATAAAATTAATAAATATGTAAAAAAAGATACTCAATTAATTTATTGGCCATCCGATAAGTTCCCGTGAGAAGTAATCTTATCTACCCCATCCCCTTACCACTGATCAACCCCCCTCCACTACAGCTTCAGCTTTTTGTTTTCAAGACGCTTTAGTCATAAATATGAAACCGATTAAGGTGACTCACATTTGTCACACTTGGCTGCGTTGGGCTTACCTGGCGGTATATGGCGGCGTTGAGCACGGCCAACGACCCAAATGGTATAAAGTACATGATGAGCAGGTACATCCAGTGTATGTAAACGGATATGTAGTCGCGGTCGTTGCGCAGGTCACTGGGGTATACCTGGTACACGTACTGGTTGTAACCGGTGTGCATGCATTTCTGGACACGCACCTCCAGGAACCGCGTGACGTTGTAGAGGACGGCGAACGCGATGGTGGCCACCACGTAGGCCCTGGCCCGGCCGTAGGTGCATAGGGACCGGGCGCGGAGAGGGTGGCAGACGGCCACGAACCGCTCTAGTGTGACGGTGAGCGTCAGATACACTGATACGGTCTGCGAGACCATCGCTATAGGGTAGACGACAGGCGCGATCAGCGGGTACACCTTGAAGTAGTAGTTGAACAGGTGTCCGGTGGCCGGGTAGACCACTGGCAATCCAAACAGCAGCACGGACGTAACAATCAGCACCGTGTCACACCTGGCCAGACCGATCAGCAGGTAGTTGATGGACGACTTCATCTGCGGCCGGGACAGAATCACCATGGATATCACGTTGCCCAGTATGCCGAACACGCCTATAACGTTCAGCAGCACTCCGTAGGTGATGAACTCGAACAGCAGGTTGTAGTCGTCCTCGTCCGTCCCGTCACCCTCGAACACAGGACAGAACACTACGGACCAGTTGCCGTTCCACTCTGGGAATGGCGACGACGACGACGACGACCGATTGGCGGCCGTCTCGTCGTGATGAGAGGCCGACGAGTTCATCACGTCCGTGGCCGTCGTCCGGGCGCCAGCCGTTCACCGCCGAGATGCACCATCGATGTCTTATGTCTACGAAACAACAAAGATATTGTAATTAATATAATATTATTATTTTATCATCAAGTTTTGTTCACAAAATTGTATTTATTTTAGGGAGGAGGGAGTATTGATGGGTAAGGTTATCGGGAGTTGGGTCCAACCATCCAAATTATTTCTAAAATGACTATTAAATCACCGTCAATCCTAAACAAAAAATAATTTTATTACTGAAAAAGAAAAATAATTCAAATAGTAAATTGATGTTAAGTGGTGTTTTCGTATACAACCTGTCCCCACTATTGAGCTTCATATACTTGACTAGTGGATATGGTAGTCATGGCTTTCCAACTGACGTTCAATTTCTCTAAGTTTAGAAACTTGAAACCTGAGCAACAAACCTCACACGAGTGACGAAGAAATGTGATATGCAAGTTTAAACTCCACGACGTGGTCCAAAGGATCAAACAAGATTTTAAACTATTTGTCTCTCCGAAAGCAATTAACTGTACTCCCACAAGACCTATACTTCAATAAAGCTCTGAATTTTTCCACCCTCGCACTTCTTGAGATCCAATGGTGAATGAGAAACTTCATACTCTTTTGTTTTTATATTGTTATTATACTTTTAACTTTCTTATCCTCAAATGCCGTGGTTTTTCTACAGGTAATGAACCGTTAATCATTAGCTGCATGTTAAACCTACCCAGTCATGTAGCTCACCATGATACACATCTGACGGGGTAGCCGATTTCTTTTCTGTTTTATTTTTAGAATTTTCTACTCTCTTTCTCAACTGACAGGTTAAATAAGTAGAGCTAAGTGTTCCAGCGACAAGAAAGTCAAGAAATAATGTGCATCAGTTTAAAACATTTTTTAAATTATCACTAAGTTAATTTGATTGATTTGTGAAAGTTTTTACTATTTGATCATGTTGTTTTTTTAAAAAAAAATAAGCTACCAAAAATAAATATCAATATTTTATGCTAACAAATATTGTTTTCAAATTAAATTAACTGATTTTTTCATGACTATCAGTTAAATTAATAGATTATATTTTTAAGCCATAATTTAAAATGATTTTATTTATACACAAACAGCATACATAAAATATCTATTCAACTATTTTAATGTAAATTGCAGAATTGTATATCATATTTAATTACAAAACAGAAAACAACACTTTTGCGTAAATTAAAAAATATTCAAATATTGTGTAGAAGTACCTAATTTATATGTCTCATAATAAGTCATTGTTATTTTTGACTGCTGCTATTCACTTAATTACAACATAATATTATACGTTTTAAACTTGTTTTATGGTAACTAAAAAGTAAATTTTACTCTGTTTATGATAATTGCTGTATATTTGTTATCATAAAAATGTTTAAAACTTTTCATAAATATACTTAATTAGGTATGTATACCAAATTTATTTAAAAATATTTTTTTTAACTTGAATTATAAGCCCGGTTTTAAGCATTATTAATTTTATAAATAGAAGTACTTCAAAACGTATTTATATTATATGTATTATACAAATATTCTTTTACGGAGATATAGATATAATATTTTTCATGCTAACAGATCAATTAACAAAACTGACTAAATAACATGAAAATAATTATTCAGAGAAATAAAATGTATGCGTGTATGTGCAGTGTTGTAGGCATGTGCGAATAAAAAACATCTGTTATGAAAATTATTAAATATTTTTTAGTTCTTAGTTTAGAATTGATTATTTCCATTTACAATTCATTCTTCAGACTTCTACATTCCATAAGAGGCAGCAGTTATTCCATTCAGAATTCATCAGATTTAGTCATTCAATAATAACCTTTTATAATATTGAATGCACATTTACAATCAATGAATTTAAGTGCTTTTTATGCCCTTTTCTAGCTGTTTTTGATTTATTATTGTGACGTTTAGTCGATGATGTTACCTACTTAAATTATGTATCTCTTAAGTATCTGGATGCTATTTTTTGCCACTCAAAACGAAATCGTTCATCGTCAAAATGTTTCACGATGAAAACGATATGTTACATTATACTATGCTTCATCGAATATTTAATACATTTTTCTTCTGCATAATACATATTCATTCAATATTATAAAAAAAAATCACGTAAAATCTAGTGCAATGCCTATACGCATGTGAAGACTGTTCAGAGGTATCAACACATATTTCATGTCTATGTAATAATTGTAACATATAATTTTAGCAGCTAGTCGTTTTTTTTCGGAAGCAGAAACTTATTTTTCAAAACTAAAGGTCGGTTTTTTTTTTGTGTTTTATTTGAAGTAATTTACTTCCGATGTATTATTTAAGAAACGACTGGAAAATGTATTCCTTTGATTTTCAGTTTACATAATATTATATAGCAAACAATTAGAAAGTAAGTGCGTTTCATACCAAGCTAAACCAAACTGAATAATACAATTGAAATAAATGGCCACTGAAAAGTCATCGGAACATAAAAGATATAACTCCTGAGTTTATTTCGTTAATCAGCAGCCAAGTCTTTGGATGGCGGTGTGCGGAACTCTAATTTAATTGTTGCTGCCATTATCCGCCCAGACTATATTATTGTGTTATAACGAAAACACAGAGAACACATTTCCGTACACCTGCGTTTAACACGTGTTCGAATAAACAAGCACGTCCCTAAAGTCTAACAAGTCGAAATTAATAGTAGAGATTTCGGAAATTTCTGATGCCGTTTCCATTGTGTTTGGCTGAAAATATATCGTTTGAAGTACGATGGAAGTCAACATTTCCTAACTGTTGAACGGAAACACCTAACTGGAATTATGAGTCATATTATTGTTATTAACTAAAAATCACTTTGATCGTTACGAGTAAAATAGCTCCAAGTGATGGTTACACCAACACTATATTATATTCATTATATACAATGTTTGTCACTCGTTATCTTAACAAAGAAACTAAAGTACTATTTAAAGACAAAGGTTTCAAATACATCAGTTTCTACCTACATCCAAATCAGTTTACTTCTACCCACCTTTGATTAGGTTAATGTAACTAATTTGGAATATGGTTTAAACGTATTATTATAAATTCATATAATGATTTAATTAAAATATGAAACACGTCAAGTATTAAGCAAAAAATATACTTGCATCATTATAATTGGAACAGATTCATCTGTCTGCGTATCGTTTATATAATATTATATTATGTAAATTGAATTATTAAACTGAATATTAAATAGGTTAATTAAATAAGAGTACTGCCGTTAACTTATGTACCTATTATCTACCTGTATGGTTAACATACAAATATAATATATCATTACATTTATATGTTCAAAATAATGAAAATTCTAAAGTTTGCCAATAATGTTTATACTATATTTTAACTGAAAAAAGACAACCTATTGTTTCTAAGATAACATTGATATATATGTCTTTAGTATAAACCTACCTGAAATCGGGCGATTATAATCTACGAAAAGTAATTAAAGTAATTAATTACCAAATTAATTTACTTTTAAGAACCGAATCGTAGTAACTAGTATATGAGCTTATCAAATATTTAATGTTTAATGTTTTTTTTTTTTTTGAGATTGAAGTATAAGATACAATATTTTATATAGTTTGCACTTTAAGTTAAATTTATAAGCTATAAGTTATATGAAAATTGTATATTTAGTAAAATTAAATACACATTTGAATACTGACATACAAAAAAGCTTTATTATATATTTAGAACTAGAAACAAAATAATGTCAACGGTTTAATTGAACACTTACAGCACCGAGGTGTATTAAATCACATTTCAATATGATACTTCTTTACACTACAATACAACTTTAAAGATAATGCATTTGAAACAAAAATAGACCATCAAATCGGATAATAACTCGAATAATGAAATAAAAATAAATTACGACTATAACATTAATTATTATAACGGAGCTTTCCAATACTTATTTGAAAAAAACAAAGAAAACAGTCATTTGTATTTAGAAGTAAATTATAAAGGTTTAATGGGCGTTATACAGCAAGGACGATTTATGATTGCAGTTCCAAGAAATTTTCATCTTGGTTGGTTTTAGAGGAAAATCACATTTGGTAAACAATAAAAAGTATAAAACTCAGAAAACAACGATATAATATATTCTATTTTAAATTTTAAATTTTATACGTTTTAGTTAATCTAAAAGTGCTGGTTCTTATTAATATGTAATATGTTTGAGTACATAATAAAATGTATCAAAATGTGCTGAAATTACTATAATTAATTATTTTGAAATAGTATAAGTATTATTAATTAGTTACATAAATTTTGTTTAAGTATAAAAAAATCATGAAAATAATGTACTCGAGTAAAATAATTTACTATAGACGTGAAAATATTTAAATATTTTTTGTATTTATTATTATTTTAAATAATTATTAATAATAGTGCTCACATAATAACAACGAAAAACTAATATAAAAAAAACGTTTTTCATTCATAAATCAATAGAGAGGTATTTTAGTTATGTACATTGTACACTAATATTTTTTAATTTTGCTAAGTGTTGGAGAAAAATTGTTTCATTATTAATAGACTATTAAAACAAATTAATAACTATTAATACCTTTTGATTATAAATTATTATCAAAAGCTTATTCTCTGAAAAGAATACTGCCGAAACGTGAATTAGAATGTTTTATAAAAATTGGCAAACAAGAATTATTTATTTATTTGTTACTTATGAAAATATACCACAAAAATGCATTTTTATACTATATTTTTTTTAAACTATAGTATGGTATAGTACCAAAAAATGTATTACCATGTATAAAGTCAAAATAATTATTATTTTACTACTATGGCAATTATTCTTTTAACTGTTACATTTTACATACCATTACATTCACAGATTAGTATATTAGTGAAATGTCAAAAATATTCATATTATGTTATTTAACAGTTGTATATTGCGTTAGCTAACTAATAATAAAGTCAATTGTGAAAATTAATCATGCTAATTTAAAGAAAAAATTACAATGATAATACTATAGTACAGTATAACAGAAGCAGCAGACCATTGGTAAATTATTATTGTTTAAATTAAAATTGTACTTACCTAGTTAATATGCCTAAACAATTAGGGTATCTTCCCTTTAGATCTTAACAATGTTTAATACATTTCATAGATATCTCGATGGAGATTTTAGTATCACAGACATTTTAAACGCAGATCATACAAACTTTAAGGTAAAAAAAATTACAAATAAATTTCAACATCAGTCATTTAAAATGTATCATCAACCCATTTAAACATATGTTGTATTTGTATTTTTATTTTTATAATATTATGTTACTGATTTGATACTAAAAATTGAATGTAAATATATTTTTATGTTGTAATTTGCACATAATATTATTATGCTATATTATAGCTGCGTTCATTTTCAATTAAAAAAAATATATTTCGGAAAATGTAGTACATTAAAAAAAATTTCCAACCATTATTGTTAAATAAGGCCAAATAACCGTTTAAAGACACGTTCACAACCAATGGTTTTTTTTATTAAAATATAAATTTCAAATCCCCAATATGTTTTAGGGGAAAAAATGTTGACCTAATTCATGATCTAAAATTTCTAACATATAGTTGTTTTTACTTGTGACATTGAGAATTTAATTTTTTGACTCACCATACAACAGGTCCAATAAAAATACTATGCCTAATTAAAAATTAAACTTGATAACTTTGCACACTAAGTTACTTAGTTTGACGATTACTAATTGCTTCGATATAATATATTCTATGTTAATATTTTCAACGATGCTTTTATAACTATTTCGATTAGACCATGTCTGAGGCCATTTTCTCGGTGTTTCACAAAACATATTTTTTCATGCATTTCAATAAAAAAATGATTATAGTAACAAGACTTAATGAATAGAACAGTTGGTTATAATAATATTATCGCTCTTGTAGGTCCATTTTTTAACACCGTATTGATTCGTTACTGTTTTTCAGCTGATGTATTTCTTAAGTTCAAACGAGTCTTATCAATGATTAGGCTTTTACATCAAACAAGTATATAAAATATAAAAAATAATGCGTTGTTTTTTATTTCTTATATCATTTGCTGCACTCAAAGTAACATACTTACTTTGCTCACTAAGTTACCATTGTGAATTTCTATTTCATTACTATCCAAAGCCTCACTAGTAATCTATCACCCTACATATGGTACATGCTTATTGTATAAAGTCAATTCATATCGGGTATATCCATCATTTCAAGAATTAAAATACATTTCAAAGAAGTTTTGAAATGCCTACATCAATCGTTTCTGGAGATTTAGAATATGTAAAGTGACGTTTTATCAACGCGCATAAAATAAGAGCTTTTGTTAAAAAATAACTTGATGTTTTTGGTTTTTTGGACGTATAATTTAAGTTTATCGTCCTGAACGAATCTAACTCATTTTTAAATAGAACCTTAGGAAACATATTCTTTAAAAGAGATGTAAGACATATTGAGTTTTTTACTTACAACTCTAAAACTTGACCAAAAATATAATTGTGTATACATACAAAATGTAAACTTTTTTACTCAGTTAGTTCAAATAAGAACGAACAACTAGTAGTTTGTCCAAATACTAATTTAATAGGTACCAAGTGCATTAACAATTAATATAAAAACATTATGTCGATATCTAACCTTTGGATTCATTACTTTTTTTTTTATAGAAATTATAACATTAAAATCTCTACATTTTCGACGTTTTTAATTTCATACCTAAAACATTAAGTCAAAAATGTTATATTAAACTCGAACAAGAAGAGTCAAAATATTTGTATTTATATTCATAAAATAGATTTAATCTTAACCGAACTCGTTTAATAATACTTTTCGTTACTAAATATTTATATTTAAAATGTAAGATTAACTTTAAAAGCAATTTAACCCTTAAACAAAGAATTCAATAGTGACTGTAATAGTTCTCTCTAGAATAATTTGCTTTCAAAAATTAGTTAAAAATATTTAACTTCCCCATGCTTATATCACTATAATCTGATAATTGTACAATATTATTCATGTGAGTTGTTGCTTAGTTATGGATAGTTAATAATTATTATGTATTATAGTTTCCAAAGTATTAAATTAAATGAATAAATGAAAAAATCAATTATTAATCATCAAGCTTTTTATACTTTTAGGTTATCCGTTTTTATTATAAGAATATAGTGTACGTATAGTATTGTAGTTATATACCTTTATAGTTCAAAATAAACACATGTAATGGCAGATATAAGGCACTCATTTAGGATAACTACATTGAATTTTGACAAATATTAAAATGCTCATAATATTGACATTATCACAGATAGTTGTTAACTTTTTCTTCTCGGGAAACATGTACAGCTTAAATGATTATTTAGTATATTATTTTAAATATTTTATTTTACTTTGATTTATCAAATAATTTACATAGATAAGAACTTGTATTTTATATGTTTATAAATGAAACATGTCCGAAACACACAAAAGAACCTGTCCACAACAGTTAAAAGGTTACAGAATTACTCTACCATTGATTTATAACAAGGTATTAACCAAGTATTAAATAATAAAGCACCATAGGGTGAATCAAATTATTATTTTAATCTCAATCACAGAATGCATTCTTCCCTTTTTATAGAAAACTAGCACTGATGATGCACTTTGTTGCCCGTTAAAAATGCCATCTCATAGGAGACTTCATTGTGATAATGTGAGCAGTATATTATCAGGTAGGCAAACTACCTGCGGTAAACGTTGTTTTTCCGTATAAATTATTTCGAATGAATATTTTTGTAAAATAACTTAAAAAACCAAATTATTATTAGTGTGTGGGTATGTAGTATACTGGCATATGATTGAAAGAGATATAGAGTACTGTGAACGATGACGGCCTATAAAAATAACAAAATAACCAAATATTCATTTTTTTCCTATTCCTCGCCGCCTATAAAGTAAATTTGTAAAAATGTATGTGGTTCGTTTGGCATCGATTAGGTTGCCCTCAATCCCACTTTGTGTTAAACTTGGATTTTGATTTTGACTGTTGAATTAAATTGTTGATCATTTGCTTAAATGATGACACCTTAACCCATTCGGCCACCACTGCTGTTGGAATTATGGAAGCGTAATAAGATTGTTAGTCCATGTAGTAAGCCTACGTTAAAATTTTAATTATAATAATATTATTTTTTTATTTTGTATTTATATGTCAGCATTATTATACATGGATGGATAATTTTTAGTTTGTTTTTTACTATGAAAACAAAAAATGTAAACAATAATGGCATTTACTTTTTCTAACAATGATTAGATTAATTAAACATTCATGTTATAAGAAATGCAGGTATTAAATAAATGATTGATAATTAGTAAAATAAAATAAAATTGTACACACGGGGTATTTCTGGTAACGCCAACAACGGAAAATTGTATACAGATAAAACCTAAATCTTATCTTCACTATTAACTATTGCGTTCTATGTAAAGGGAATACTACGGCTATAAATTAAATCGAACGGAATAAAAACGATACGAAAATTATCACTTTACAAAATTTAAACATTTATATAGTGAAAAATAATATTAATACCTTATTCAATATACGACATATTTCTCCATGTTGATCCATTTGTTAATTGTTTGGTGTTGGCCGGTGGCCCCATTTTAAAGATTAATTATGTCATATGGACAATTTTATAAGCTAAAGCTTGCTGTAGCTTTTTGAATTCGAAAAAAAACATTCCGGAACTCAAAAAATAAATCATCAAAAAAATGTTCTTAAAAAAATGTTAAAAAAAGGATTTTTCCAAAAAATTTTTTGGTAAAAACCTTCTCTCGGCAATTACGAACAATTAAAAACAAATTTGAGGCAAATAGGCCCAGCCGTTCTCAATTGATGAATTGTTATACATTTTTGGCTCCATTTTTATGTAAATTTAGATGTATGATGATATTTTAATACAATTTATACAACGGAAACCAAAAATATGAGATAATTATTTAACCAAGTAGACTACCTAAAAAATATGGTTCAGTTTTTAGATGCAATTAGTAGGATGTGTTGAAAAACCATTTTAATTATAAAATACAAAGTTTTCATATTAAATCAATTGAAACATCACAATTCATAAAAATTTAGCAGTACATTATAATTCAATAATAGAAGAACGTGTCAAAAAAAAAAAAATTAAAATAAAATACATTTAATTAATGAAAACAAATTACATAAAATAAAATGAGAAAACTCAAATAGATTTTGTGCTCTAAACATAAATATAATATTGTATACACTCAGATGTTATATAGACTACCGTGAAAACAGCAGGTCGAACTAATCGTTGCTGTTTTGTCTAAGCCTATAATTATTTTGTTTTAATACTGTATAATCTAAATAATATTGTTCAAAATAAAATCAATAAATATAAACGCATACACCTACCAATTTATAATAACGCCATATCCGGTCAGTTCAAAAAATAACAATAGTTGTTTTGTTAAAAAAATTTATATTCCAGCTATATACATTGTAGGTATATATAAATAATAAGTAATAATATGTAAAAACAAAAAAACCTCGATTTTCGTGAGTAATATTTTATCCGAGCACAAAAGAGAGGCAGGTACACGTTAAAATATTATTCGAGTTTGCTAAATCGTGTCAACCGCGAATAAGTGACGGGTCGTGGGTACAATATTCCATCCGCACACTCTTGCATATTATTACAGTAGGTAATGCTATAAATCGGAAACATTTTAGTTTATCGTTAAGGTTTTCTATTTTCCGAAGTTTTTCGGGGTGTAGCATACTAATATTTATGCATGGATATTGTGATGTGTCGTATCGGACCCCGCCGGATATCCATTATGACTTATGAGTGTAGATAATTTTCAAACGATATCTTAGACATCAGACGACTGAAGTCAAGTGTCCCGTGTACAATGTATACAATACACAGTATAGTTACCAACCGTTTGTATGGAGTCACTGTATATATTTTAGAGCGCTAAGTTGCTGCAAGTTTTCAAGGTAATATTAAGTACCCAAATTAGTACTATATTATGGAGCATGTATAACGATTAATGTTTTGGTATGAAAAAAAATACAAAAATGTGAGTTAATTTAACGAAAAGATACATAAAAAATGTATAGGTATATGTAGGTGAATCGTTAAATATTATGACTTGACCATTAAGTTTGAATATGATTTTTTTTTATACGACCAAACATAAATCGATAGCAGTGATTTGACTGAATATCGATAAAAAACGAATACCTTACACTTCTCGCTAATATTGTTTTTTTCAAACATTTATTATTTTAATAATCAACAGGTCAACTCGTGAAAAACATTTATTTTTGTTAGTAAACAGTTAGCTATTTTATTTGCATTTTAAGACCACATTATAAGTATCACGATAATCGGAGAACATTTACTCGGATATATAAATTTAAAAAAATATATATTTTACAGTGAAATAATAAATGTACAAATATTTTGTGCATTGGCTGTACTTTGAAAAATTACAACCAAACTTTCTTGAATGTAGTGTTTTATTTAAATTGATTATTTTTACTCTCACTTCAAAAGAGAATGACTTATAATTTTGTTTCACATTTGGCATGGAAAACAATTTAACATGGTAACTTTTCTGACATAACAATACGATAATAATATATAATATTCTTGAAACAAATTGATTTTATGTTCGATAAAATATGAGTAGCGTAAAAAAGTATCGACTCAGGTTAAAAATTATTTGATATTATTTTGTGTATATTATTTTTTAACATAGCAATTTCGTGTAGATACAATTCCACTGCTATGTTTTAATAATTAAAAAATTCTTCCATAATAATTCCAGTTGTGTTATAAAGTACATAATATTATGGTTAAAATTAAACGAATTTTTACTCTTGATAGTTTGTGTTGAAAGTCAGGATATCATAGATATATTTTTTTACTATAATTATTAATCATTTTGTTATGAAATATATATTTTCACACTCATAGATCAAATTAATAGCTACAGAATTTTAAAAACAGGTACCATTATCATGACATCGATACTCGAAATCGAACAATTAATGAATACATACCTAGGTAAATTACCTATTAAATATACTATTAAGTTTGGCGAGAACATATTATTTGAAGGTTGTTGAATTAAATCCAAATGTGTTTATACATTTTTTACCTACATTTCTGAAATGCATGGTTCAGAGTCAAATAGACATTTGTACTATGCGATAAAATGACGTTCCAAATATATTATTTAGTAATACATTTATTTTAAATAATCTGAATTGAAAAAAACAAACAAATCATTAATAACATAATGAAACTAGTAATTTGAAGGAAAATACTACGTAGGTATTGTACACATGCCAGCGTAATTATCGCCAGTGAAACACTAATTTGTTTTGGCGTGACGGTTTTATTTTTTTCCCCTCAGTCTTCGTAAATAAAATAGAATGTTTCGACGTATATATACACTATTAAAGTCCTACGGGGGGTATCCGGGTGAAACGGAAATTAGAGTAATTTAATCTACAAGGGGGGTGAAGGTTTTCGGGGTTTAATCGTCACATAAGATTTAACCCTACGTCCAAAAAACAACTCCTTTGGCACCCCCGCCCACCTGTTTTTGTCAACCCCCAGCCACGGATGTTAATCTTAATTGCGAAGAAGAATTTTGTTGTTTTACTTTTACTGTCGGTTTCGGTTGTATACACTCGGTCGCTTTCCTCCCGTTCATCGTCTCCGTGGTAAGCCAACGCTTTCATTTGAACTTTCCGTGCAAGCAAGGCCAAAATGATAAGTAGTAGTGGAAACCCCCTGGAGCGAGAGAGCTGTGGAAAGGCTTTCTAATGACTTTTTCCCCCCTTAAACCTCCGCGTAAAATAATGGTGACGCGTAATTATACGTCCAAAGCATAATATTGGTATGGACGAGTAAAAACGGTTAAATATGTTGTCATATCAATTCTTTTGGTTTTTTTTTCTTGTAATGATCGTTAAGTATGGACTTTTTTAACGGAAACCGAAATATTGGACAGTTTTTTTATTTATCATTGTGTCATCTCAGTTACAATATAACCGATTATATAAAATATTATGAATTAGAAATTACGTAATATTACAGTTATCTATAAAAAGATAATATTGCTTGAAAAAATAAACAAAGACACAAATGTCAAACTGTATACTTTTATTACATAAAAATCATACAGTTAAAGAATATACACTATTCTAACTAATATATTGTTAACTACAATAATTTCAAAGGAAAAATAGTTAAAAATACATGTTTATACTAAAAAATGTATTAATTTTAAGCATTATATTAGCAATTACTGACAATTCTTGAAAACAAAAATAATAAAGTTTTGTAAAAAACGTGTTCAACTAAACCATATTATTACTTTACACAATGTTTAAATTTTTATTTTTGTTCTTTGGGCGATTTACAAAAAATAAAAAAGATTTATAGATAATATTATGTGTTTGTTGATTTAAGCCAACCATTTTACACAGTCTTATAATATAAAGATATCAAATAGATATAATATACTAATCATAAAAAAAAATATTTTAATTTAACAACAAAAATGTTGTGTATGAATATATTGTTAATTACTAAGTGTACTCACCTCATATTTTTTTTAATAATACCCAGTTATTCAAAATCTGATTTTTGGAATCGTAGAATATACTTAAAGACAATATTTTCAAATTCTTGAAATATTTCGAGGCACTTTAGAAGGGCCCTGTGGTGATTCAAGTTTCTGTTTTTTAAATGATAACTCCTCTTTTGAACTGCAAATTATTTAGTGGATTTGTATTGAAAATGTCGATGTACCTTGTTTAAAATTTGGATGAGTAGATTCTCAGTTGTTAAAATGTTTATAGTTTAAGTTAATAGCTCTTAAAATTGGTCTTACAAAAGTATAAAACAAGTGTAATACTGGATCTAGTCAATATTTATTATACGTACTCCATGTTTACAATTTATTAATGTTGATAAATTAATATTAATCACTAACATTTTTAAGTCACTATAATCCCAATCTCTTCCAAATCCATTATCGTGGCTCTGCTATCCTTATTACACAAATTTAAATACCTCAAAAACTCGCATTTTCAGAAAAATTATCTTGTAAACAAATTATGTTCAGAGGGGAGGGTTCTCATATGAAGAACAGAAATTTCTTTCGTTTCTGAACACCTTGAAATGCTACAAGAAATTCGAGAGTTAGAAAAATCATAATTTGAATAGTTTAATTGTTAAAGAAAAAATCTGTGTGACTTTCCTTGGCGAGTCATCCTGTATAATAGTAAATACAACTCATTATGTTATATTTTGTTTCTCGGTTAACAATAAAAATTAATATTCTTACGTTTTTATAATACGATATAGGTACTTAATAATATAACTATTTGTACTAACAAAACGACAGGTAGATATTAAAATAAAATATATATATTTTATACCATAAATAATAAAAGTAATCAAGTTAAACATAATATTATAAAGTCTATTAAGATTACTGATAAGTATACTGTCTTGTAGTTATTATTTTTAAAACCATATGTACAAAATATTGTCTACATGTATAAATCAACTAAAGTTTAAAACTAATTATAAATAATTGATTAGGTATACCTACATTTATTGCAGTAACATAACATTTTAACTTTACAAATCTTTAAAAAATAAATCCAATATGTATCATCAACTAGAATGACTGACTACACTATTCACAGACTATTTATAACACACTAAGTTATACCGACATTGCGTGCTCGGAAAAAAAAAATTATACGTTACATTGTGAAAACTACTTGTAATTACATGTCTTCACATTGCCATTTCAGAATTCATTTTAATTAAATAAAAAAGAAAACTCCCGTTTTTTTTTAATTTGGACGCTAAAAACATTATAACCAAAAGCAAGTATAACGTGGGTTAGCGTTATTAATTTGGTTGGGCCTTACTTAACCATAAATGTCTAAGTCCATTTCCTTGAAAAAAAAATATTTTATTACTTAAGAATTACCAATCAAGTAACAATGTAATTCATGATAACTTTTGAACATAAACATATATTATATAGATATTTACATAGATAAATGTAATATATACTTAGATACCTATGTGGTAACAGCGTTTTAAACGATAATATGATTAGAATATTAAAACAGAATTGATCCGAAATATAAGCTGTACCGTTTTATTTTCAGACATTTTTTAACATGCTTAATTTTTACTAACACTTGTCTTCTTGGATAGTAATTATGCAATTGCTTCATTGAATTGTATTTAGTCGGTGGACAAACTGGTAATTTGAACATGCGTCTCACCTTTATTGAAGCTCTACAATATGTGTGACGCATAAGACATTTAAAAACTGTCTGAAATACATGGTAAACTCACATCAACAAATTACTTATTGTTAAATTCCTTGGAAGGTATATCAACAAAAAATAACTTTTCCCAAACACATAAGTGACTGCCGATGACTTTATTCGAAATAAATAAAATAGGTATTAGTTAAAATAATTTTCTTTTGCTCCATCATTTTAAACATTATTTTAATATATTACATAATAAATCACTCGTTACTTTTTTTATAATTTATAAAGGTCTACCACTTGTAAAAAAAAAAAAACAAAATAAACACATGCACATTGCATCCATTAAACCGGGAAGTAATTGATAGCGAGAAAAAAACATATTATATTGTCTCTCCTATAACAATGCCGAACGTGCATTTAATTCTCAAACTATTAATTTCGTGATTGTTTAACGAATTTGTAATTAATTACAACGTTGTTTGTGATTTATTAATTTGGAATGTAATATGTACCGAAAGTAATTTAATACTGTTCATAATTGCATAACATAAGAAATCGCAACTTTTAGATTCTGAATGGAGATATGAATATGTATTGACTTTACAACGATGAGTGGTTTTTATGTGTCAGTATTCACAAAGAATAGTATAAATGTGATTTTCTTTTTTAAGGGCATTTCATTTAAAAAAAATTAAATCTAGTTATATAAATTAAAGAGATCAAATTGGAAAATGTCCAGTATTTTTCAAAGAAAATATCTGGAGAAACAAAAAAATATTTTTAAAAAAAAACAGAAATTTGTCCGAAAAATTACTACATTAATTTTAATTATTTTGGTAACTCAAAAACAAATAATCATAGATACTTGCAATTATCACAAAATTTTCTTTGTATCATTTTTTATTTTTTATTCATGATAGAACATTTTTTGCTCAATTGCAAACTTGGAAATTTAGTACATGGTTTTTTATACGTTATTTTACTATAGATATTTAAAAATATTAAAAACACATAGTTTTTTTTTTTTTAGAAGCAATTGAAGTTTGATAGAATACGTCAAAATAAAGAATATTTTCAAATTATTTTATTGCTTAACATTCTTACTTATACATAATTGTACTATGTTCAATTTTACAGATTAGACAAGAAAATAATGTAATGCAGGGTTTCACAGAAGTAGTTCAAACTGTAACCGAAATATCTAATAAATATCTACTTAATATTATATTTTATAAGCATTTGAACGAAATTCGATATTTTAACAAAGAATAACGATCTTATCTGGTGGCAGTATTTTTAGTGGGCATTTGAAACTTTTTCTTATGTTACTATATTATTTTAAATAGTTACATAATGATATTTTCAAAACATTAGATTAACATTATTCCATTGCCTAAAAGCTGTTGCTTATACAGTACTACTCTAGTATTACTACCGTCAAATAATAGACGGACAGACGCTCTCCACTCAGAATCGTTATTCGTATACAATGATTTATCATCAAATTTAAATTTAACACATCCATTTGCACGGTGAACTATTTAATGATTAAGTACACTCGATATCTACGATAACACCGTACATCAGAACCTACGTTCTCCGCAATTTTTTTTATTATACCGAATACTTTTGACTTAGGTACACACATCACACATGTATTTATTAGTGGTACCTAATGTTATTGCTGAAAAAATAATCGGAAATAACCTTTTTAATTCTCCTTAAAACTGTGTAGCATGTTTATAGAGAGAGTAAATATGGTGTAAAATATTTTTATTCCAATAAGTCTTCGTCAAATTACCGTTTAAGGACTCCATATGAAACGTATTGTGTAAATGTTATTTTGGATATTGAATATTAAATATTTCATATGAAATTCGTGTGGGCTCACGAAAAAAAAAGAAAAAAGAATGCAAATATAATAAGTATATTATGCATTTTTATATATAATATAATATTATAACTTTTTAAAAATGAAAAATCATTTTTCTAGTAGAATTTTTATGGACGTGCATAGTAGAGCATAATATATTTGAATAGCTAGGTAATATGTATGGTTAGGTATCCTAACAAATACCATACATATTACCTAGATATTCAAATATATTATGCTCTACTATGCACGTCTATAAAAATTCTACTAGAAGAATGATTTTTCATTTTTAATTTGTTAGAAGTGTGGCTTTTTCTATTTATTTATTTTGGTGCTATTGCGAGGACTGAAATCAAAAATGTTTTTTTCGGTTTTCAATTTTGGTTTTGAAAACAAGTATTATTATTCCGATTTCAACATCGGTTTCGAATTACATTTTTTATTTTTTGTTGTATATGTTTAGAATTATCGAACATTAAACTATTCAATGTCACATTATTGAGTTTTAAAATAATTATCCAACAGAGTAATCCAAGTTATATAACATTGTTATTATTATAATTATTCTATAAAAAATAAAAGTACCTACATTTAAGCTTCAGTTATAAGTATAAAAGCACATTTAGAGTTATGTAATACAATGTGCTACTTCTACACAATTGAAATATAATTTATTAATTTTAATAAAAATGTTTACAAACTTTTTCTTTCTACTTTTATGAATAACTAATATTTATGTATAACGCGTGTGTTTGCATTAATAATAGGATATTGGTATTATGTTTTTTTCGTATTAATACAATATTATTTTTTAATACTGAATTATAAAATTATACAAATAATTTCAACTGTAGATTTATTTAAATTGTCAGTAATAATGAAAATGCAATTTTGTGAACTACATATTTTCATAAAAATCACAAATAAAATATATAATTCTGGTTAGTTATAAAAATAAACAAAACGTGCCAATTGTCGTTTATTGTTAAGTATAAATAAATAATAACATTTGCTTACTTAAAAAAAAATATTCTATGAACTCCATTCTTAAATACTTTTTTCGTAGAAATAGATTAGACAGTAGAGAGATTTATTTTAAACAACAGCTTTTTTTATCAATCTGGAAATACAACTCGGTAGCAATGTCCATTAGAACAACTTTTGTGAACTAAATACTTCAAAATTAATAATATTATAATGTTTGTTGATAAAAACATAATATTATGATAAAAATGACAAAAAAAATTTTGTTTAAGATGTGTATGGATATTTTATAGCTGAAAAATGAAATTAATTAATTAATTTTTGATTATTTAAAATTTAGGTTATTGGTGATAATAATAAAAAAAAAACATAGAAAAACCAATAATGAATGAATCCAAATATTTGATAATAATATATCGTCCCGTCGTTAAATTGAATGAGCAATTTTCATTGACTTCAGTTCTAGAATTTATAATAGTATCTGATGTCCCCTGTCAACTTTTACACAGTTGACGTCACAAGATATATACCGTTTACACTTGGAACAACATCATCGTTCACTGGATATAATCAATTCCAACGTTTTTTTTCTTTTTCTTTTTCACTTGATGCGTATAATATACTTTATACATATATACTTTATGGTGTGTGATATATAAATATTTTTTTTCTACAGAATCCATAATGGGATGTTATTTTTAATAATAAAGGTTTGCCAAGAAATATCCCGATACGCCAAACTCCCAATCAAGTGCCAATTTAATCTGTACGGGATAATTAAACTTTTTTTAATAAAATATCACTAATCCGGGAAGAGAAGGCTCAGCGGCGAATAAACGTCATTAATCAACCCGGGGCCGGTGACCGTTTCGCTTCATTCGCAAAACCTTTGGCTGCTATATCGCTTTTTTTTTTTTAATAAGTGTTATATTATTACCATGCTCGCAATAGTTACTAAACCAACCTAATGAGTATTCGCGACATTCAGAGACCAATGGGCTATTTTTTTTTTTTGTATTCCTTTCATCAGAATTAAGTTAGTGGTTTTAGGTAGGTATGTTTATATTTGATTTTACTCTCTGAACACCCATTACTGTTGATCTAAACTATTTACACCGGAGAAGAAATAACGGGATAGGGCGATCATTTCCATCCGTTATATATCACTATTTATATGCACCTGTCGCTTAAACGCGAATAGAAGACTATCGGATTTTCGTAACTTATATCGCGTGTCTTCTATTTGTACATGCTTGGTACACATCTCACGCCCGTTTGCCGGACCAGAGACCGTTGAGATGCGTCCCGAGGCGGTCGTTTTGAAGGGTTTTCAATTTAACATACGACCCGGTCGTGCGAAACACAAAAGAAATCAAAATACGGTATCTAGGCAAAGAGTGTATGTCTCCGGCCCCAATCTAAAACTACCCGCCGATCGGACGGTTACAAATAACGTGTATAAGTTTTATTTTCATTCCTAGGCGCCTGCCATAAACCGGACGTACACGCCATACCCCGCTATTGCTAGCCTAAAAGCGTTTATTTAAATTCTGGTTTTTTGAATTTCCAAGTACACCGAGGCCACGGGCGCACGCCAATGCAGTGAAATAAACTGCAATGACCCTACGATTACATATCCACTGCACTAACCGGGCCGCCCATTTCGTACTCCAATCTAATCACTCTTCGGTGAGCCGAGCCTAAAAGATCTTACTTTCAAACATCAAAGATGATAGTTTACCCAGTTATAGGTTTAGAATATAACGTGGTGGATTACACGGCGATACATGTTATCAAAAATAGATATTTATATAAGTACCGTAGTTGTAAGTACTTTGATATGACTCAAAATTATAATACTCAAATTATTTTTGTAATTATATATTATTCTAATAGATCATTAATGTTTATTATTACAATATATATTCAAATAATCATAACTACATGCCTTCTAAACAATGTGTTAGATATTTGTTATATTGGTGACACTGGGGGGATGTTAGGCCTATTATAGTGTCCAGCCTTGTAATTAGTTGTTTCGACAACCGAAGAGTTATGTATCGGATTTGTTTGTAATTTGAAAATTATGAAATAAACAGTATATTATTATATTAACCTAACGTGTATCAGAAATGATATTCAGGTGAAAAATAGTTGACACTAATATCATGGACTATAAATTATCCTTAGTGCGTTTACTTTTTAATAATTCAAAGACTACAAGTTCAAATTTTAGTTCGAACGCATGCTATTTTCAAAACAAAAAAAAAGGTCTACTTGACTGCTTAATAATTTACATTAAAATGGGAAAAAATTGTTACTATCGTGACAGAATCCTCTGTTAATGGCATAAAAATATAAATACTTTATAACATAGCCTATAAGTAAACTTAAAAATTCCGAAAATCACGATTCGATGAAATGTATAAATGGTGTATACGAGGAAGGGGATGAGCTTGGTAGGTGAATCACATTGTATCTGTAATAGCGTTCGTTTCATATTAAACAGAGCTCCGTTTTTAATTGTGGCAGGCGGTATAGTTGTGCTCTACTTCCGCCCTTCTATTACCCTACCCATATAGTTCGAATGCTGCTGCAGGATGTATTCAATGGTTATAAAAGAGTAAAAATAACATACTGATAAAAACCGCGATTGATTGCAGGTACGGTTAACGATTAATACATGTTGTGTTTGGACGTGACAGCGCTAACGGTGTATTATGGTTTAGTACAGCGTATATTATAGTTTCAACTCGACGGTGGTTAATGTGATGAAAACAAAATAACTACATTATTCAAAGTCAATTTTGCGCATCGCCCTGGAAATCGATAAAATCGTTAAAACAGACGTGCATGCTTGATGGTTAGGGTATCTGCAGTATTACGTGTGTAAAAAATAGTGTATACAATATGGTACCAGAGTCTTTCGGAAGTTTACTCGTATAGAGTAGGGACGATTTGATTGAAAGCCGATGAATACAAAAATTATTTGATCTGCCAATTATATACTAGAGATTATCACACTTCTCGACCGTGTGGAAAGGAACCGAATGAGGACTTCAAAAGAAATAACTCCAGATTTAAACTCTCATATTATCCAACATAATATTACACCAGGGTTTGTTGATTTTTGTGTACTGAATAATATAACACTCAATTAAAATCGTTTGTCATTATTACTCAACTTTCCATTTTTATACAATTTTACAATTCACAATTGTTTACAGAAATAATAATAATAATGTTTATTCAAATAAGTAAATAATTGAATAAAACAAGCCTAAGCATAGTGGTACAAAGTGGTTAAAAAAAACTCTACGACTTATGTAATAATAAAGGTATGTATAACGATCGAAAACTTCAGAAAAGACCAAAAACGCACTACTGAACATTTGAATCATTTAAATGTTAACCTCACACAGTGGTGATACGAATAAGGGTGGCTAGAAAAATCTTACACTCCCTGACTAAAATTAAGCCCCCTAAAATATACCTTATTGATTTTAGGTATAGGCCCCCATGCGTTATTTTAAGTGCATAATAATTGTATCCCAATATATTATTGTTGATAGAATAAAAATTTTATATATTCATAGTCACTTAACTACAAGACACTTGTTAATTTAATTTACTGGGAGGTATAGAAAACAAAACAATAAAAACACGATGAATGTGTAACAATATAAGCAACTAAAATGCAGATCAGCAGAATTAAAATGTTGCCATCGTATTTGATACAATTTTGAAAAAGTATTGAATAGAAATAACTGTCGTTATTTTGTACTTAAAAACCATACCTATAAAATTTAATCTTTCAACTAAAAAATAATTGTCAAAGTTTGATAGATATTTTAAAAGCTGCAATATAACGACAGTATTATAATATTACATTATTTTAGGCAAAAATATAAAATTTAAACACTCAAGTTATTTGTATACCTTTTATATTTTGATAAAAAGTGTCTGTAATCCAAAACATAATTACTTTAGCTTATTTTTATTTATAAAACAGGAAGAAAAATCACTAGATTATATAATATCTAAGTCACGATTATGTATATAACTTAACTCTTCTAACCCAATCTGAGCTTACAGAGATTATTATAAAAGGATTTATAATAGTCCGTGTATAATCAAATATTTAATAATCGTATTCTCATTTTGGTGCAAATTACAAACTTTGTTGAAAATCTTTATTATATGCTATGGTACAAATTACAAATTCCTAAATATATACCTAAAAGCAAAATATCGAGTTTTAAGCTTATTAAACTATAAAAAAAAAAATGGTCAAAAATAGTTATGCTGTAGTCATGAGTCTAATATGAAATAAGTAAAAACTGGCATACATCTAGCTCTAGACTTATATCTAACTCACAATTTCTATAATTTATATTTACTTATTAATTGTTCATGTTGTTATCTAATTATGTACAAAATTGAAAACACTATACTAATAGTACTCAAAATTGGAAGTCTTAGAATAATAAAATAAAAGTTACAGATCTTATTTCGTAATATTGCTGTGGATAGTTTATCTATAATTTATAATACATAGCATAAAATATTATGCTGTTCATGATCTAATAATAAATAACTACTTATATATTTTAAAAATTAAAAGAACAGAAAATATCATGATTTTGATTGCATTTCCATATAATACATTGTATGAATGTGATATGTGGTATACAATATACATCTTGTTTTATAAAGTACGATGTGACTATTTTTTATTTGGAAATATAATATACACCCATAGTGTCTACAGTTATTTGTGAATGCTCAAAGTCATCGGTGAATGTTGACCTAATATACCAAAATAATTTGGGTGACTCGTCGTAGGTACTTTTGTTTAAAGTTGTTGTTAAGTTGTAATATTTAAGAATTCATTGGTAATAATCTTAACTTTTACAGAATGGTGGTAATGGTACTCTCAAACTTCATTAAAGAAAAATATTAGTATAAGAAAAACACTAGATAGATAGTAATTCTACTGTTGTAAAATATAAGTTTATCGTCCAACTTATATATTAATGTTGAAACACTTTATTAACATAAATACTAAACGATTGTATGTTATTGTAGGATTATTTTTATAAAGTGGCTACCAAAGAAAGAGTTATAAATAAATATTAAACACATATTATATTCAATAACCCGAATTGATTGAAATTAACAAAAAATTATTTTCAATCCTTCATGATACATCAATACGAATTCAAGTACAGATAAAACAAATAATTATAATAGATAATACCGTCAAGGTAAAACAAAATAATTATTAGCTTTCAGAATAATATAATAAAATAAAAAATATTTTTTCAAACCACACACTTCAGCTAAAAATACTGAAATAGTAGGTTAGTGTATTGGATGAATATGTCTACATTTAAGGTTTTTCTTTCAAATATTAAATTACAATATAATGAACGACAATGTATCAAAACAACTTGAAAACTGAAAAAAGTGTTTCTAAGAAATGTATTTGTGACTGAAAACTAAGTTTAGACTAGTAGAAATAAACTAGTTAGAAGGTCATCCAAATGATTAATCATTTCAAAGAAACAATAAACGACCTATTTAAGATTGTGAATATTAAGATGGAAGCTTACCTAGTCAAACGGTTAATACTGTTGTGTAAATGTGTATTGCAAATAAAAACCTAGGTACCGGGCTTGAAATATGTTTAAATTCTCTGATCATTCTCTAGAGAACTTATCACTAATCCTAAAACACCTGTTGCTGGTGGACAATGGTGATAAAATGCCCGACGAGGCGAAAAAAAAGATTTATATAGCTCAGCAGAGGTCAGTTGTTGGAGTCGAACGTCAGTGATGGGACTGCTAGACCATAATCGGAGGATTATAAAATCCATTGACAGTGTTTACGGCCTAACCGCATTACACGGTTGACTTGGTTTAATAACTTTTTTTTTTCATTTCCAACTTCAAGAAGTAATACATACTTGCACGACTTGTGTTTTTCTTAAATAACAGTCCTGTAAGAAATACTTTCTACGTTGTACTTAAACACAGATACAAATATGGACTTGCGAACAATGTGTACCTACACGATTAAATATTGCAATATTTTGTAAACATAATATTAAAATTGACAACAATAAACGAAAAAAAAAATAAAACCACAAAACCAAGCATAATGTTTAAAAAAATATTATAAAGGATGTCTTTTTTTTATTTTGCAAGTGCACATACACAATCTATACATTTTGTACAATAAGCGTGTAGGATAAGAGTTAAAACACAGATTGCTTGAATAATAAGCCACCCATTAGTGGCACTTCCTTGACGCGTTAAAGGATGTCATTAAATAAAAATAACAGAAAATGAAATAATTTAGAATTATTTCATGTTTATGCATCCTATAATAAAACACATTTTTTCCATTTATATTGGTTTCGTGGAAATATTTGTCAACGTAATTTATTTTTATCTTTGCAAACAATCCAACCATATACATATTATTATATTATCCTCTTTCTTGCACATTTCAGAATAAACGAATTAAATTTTATTGTTACATTTTTAATATTAGCGTTACATAATTTATTGTATGTATTTAACTTCATTCCCTTGTGTCCTTTCCATCGTAATATGCAAATTATCAATTATTGGTCTTTAAACGTTAACAGTAACAAATCTAGAAATCTTAATTCTAGATAACGATAAACTTAAAAGTTGTACAACATTTGAATTCTTAGTAATGTAAATCACACCTGTATACAGGTGTCTACACATATATAACCTGTAATACAAATGTATTCATTAAAATACATTTTCTTAATAAATTACAAAAGATTTTCATTATTTGGAAAAGAACCGGAGTTAAGTATTTAAAATACATTTAAAATACTTCTTAATTTTACTTATATAATTGTAGGTACACGTCGGTAAGAAAGATTAATTTTGTATTAGTCACAAGACTGATTTAAAATCGTAATGTTACATTAAAATATCATACAACTTTGTATTATAAATACTACATTGTATACTGAAAAATAAAATAAAAACATCTTTTTTAATTTTGAAAAGTATCTGCATAAAAGTATTTTATTTTCAAATACCTAATATATACGTTTATACCTACAAATATGTACTTGGATTATAAAAGTGAATTTCTATCATACTTTTAACTTCATTTTGGTTGTGTTCATTTAATAACAATTACAATTTTGTCAAAGTAAGGATTCAAATAATGAATTGAAAATATTAGGTTTTAAATTCAATTTTTATTCCAGGCTATTTATTAAAACGGGTGTAGTTCACTTTCTATACCGAAGCATAATGACTTTGGGACAATTAACATTTTGAATAAATATATTCATGATTAAATCAGATTTAAATACATATTTCCAACACTTATAATTAATCTATACTCTTGTTATTCAAGCAAAATAATTTAAGTTATCAAACACTTAAATGCAGGTATCTAAAATACAATTTAAAGACACGAAATAAATACAATTTCATTTTAAAAACAAATATTTAACAATGTTGAAAATAATTGTGTTGTTTGTCGTTGCAATACTTTAAAATCGTTAAGTTATTCAAATATTTTTTTATCTGAACCAAAAAAAAGTGTTTGATTAATGTACAGTATTGTTATCACTATTCAAATGATTAGTTATTTTCAAAATTGAAAACAAAGATCGACTAGAATGTTTTAACAAAACGATTACGATTAATGTTCGTCAAAAACAGCTATGTTGCTTACTGAACTGAACTGGATAGTTGACAAGGTTTTTTTTTCAACAGTTTTCGTCCGATTAGTTTTATTTATTTTTAAATCTTAGAAGAAGAATCTTATTTCAATGATGTCTAAAAATGAATAATGCAAATTGTACTGATTAATAATAATATTATGAAATATAATTTGCTTTTATTTCATTTTGAAACTAAAAATGAAATTCATAAATCAAGGTAATATTGTACCTTTATAGTAATCATAATTTTACAAAAATACCATAATTATGGAATCCAAATATTTAAGATTTATAGACTGAATAAATCGTTTTTGTCAATTATGATTTATGTGATAAAATATATAGTTTCTGTTTTTCATAAATTATCTTTTATTAAAGTTGGCATATGTTCGATGGTTACAGTCTTACAACTAATAACTATTTGGAGGTACCTACTATAATATTAACACAATTATGAACGAAATACCAGAAATTGGGTATTGGGTCCATCTATATGAATAAAGAATGGACAGTATGAGTATATACAGTGAATACATAATTTTTTAAGTTAATAAATACGATCAATATCTCATTTCACAGCATTATTAAAAATTGAAACGTAATTTTAAATTTTAAGTTAAAATATATTAGTTGTTATTAGAGTTAAAATATTTAAACGTATGATTTCTACCGTCATATTAATAATGTATTTAGTATCAATGCGAATCAAAAACAGAATGTTGATGCATTCAAACTGTCAAATAATTATATTTTTTATTGAATTGAATTTTGGCTTAAATTAAATTACGTACTATTAATTATTATTCAATTTAATTATATGCATATTATACTAACTTAAATTACTATTTTACTTCCTTCGTTCCTGCAAAAAATAGGTATTTGTCTAAATATATTTAATTTGTAATAAACTGAATTATTCAATTATCAGCTATCATTAACCATTGTATTGGTTCTATTGATTCAGATTACATTCCCAGTCCTCAAAATGTACGTTACTTCGTTAAATAACAAAAACTTCCAACGATAGATGCCTGGTCGCATTACAATAGGTGGTAGCTTTTGTTCGTGTACAACAAATACAGTTTGATATGCATTAATAAAATACTTGGTGCAACAATCATATCATTGTACTAAATTAAATTATTTAATATTATTACTATCGACTAAGGGTAGTAGAGTATTATGTATGTAAATGTTCCCAGCATAATTTTACAAGGATATTTTCAAGGGGGGGGAGGGGTGTTCGGCTCAGAGACATTAATTTTACAGTGTAACACATACTAATAGTATTTCTTAAAAAGTGGAATGTAAATGTTCACAACAACTTTTTACAGGGAGATTATACATTCTAAAACTCTCAATTTATCACTCACACAAAATCGTTACTGTATACGCATTACAATATTTATTTTTGTATTCATTTGATTTTTTAAAAACTTTTCGAAAAACTAGAATAATGGTTATTTCAATTAACAAAAAAACAAATTGTTTTTCAAAATATTATTACCTATTATTATTATTCATTATTTTGGAAAAATATTATCCTCTAAACGTTTTACAGTAAAATTAATGTCTTTGATAGGAACATTTCCGCTTGAACTTTTAATATCTCCATATGAAAGGGTGCTGCGAACCTACAAATATATACTACTTAAGGTGTAAAAAATGATTTAGGGCATTATGTAAAAGGGTTTAATATAAGCGAAAGATCTCTATTGCTATTTGTTTTATTAATGTGCTATAGAAAGGTTTGTAGTAGACGTTGAATTTGTGAACTGCAAATAGTTCATGTGTGTTGGATATGTGAAATCAGAATCAAAATTATTATCACAATAATTACATGTCTACCTCCATCGTTCTAAATGCAAGTTGACCAGATTTATATTTATATTCAGTATCAGGTCAATTTGAAATAAATAATCTACACAAGTGCATGAAGTATAATATTAGCGATCTTCCTGACTTCATTTGATTGAATTTTGAATCCACGATTACGATTTTATGGGCATGGGTTTCAATCAGTGAATTTTGTTATAAAAAAAAATATTTAAAACATTGCACAGTTGCCAATAATGATAGAGATTGTACATGTAGATGGTATAGCGTAAAATAAAAATCATAAATTATTAAGGTTATTATAGGTACCTATTGATGATAACATCATTATTGTGTAAATATTCATAAACTTGTATCGTAGAGAATTTTACAGTATCTCTCGATATTAGTGATTAATAATTTCGAAGGGAGTAATTCAAAGAAAAATAAGATTAAAATAAGTACTATAATATATTTACTAAAATGTGTCATATGGGTTGAAATTCAAATTATTTGGTTCTTGTTTTAAAGGTAAATTAAAAAAATTAATATATTTTTTTTTTACCGAAATAAACATTAAGAACTATTTAAATTATATATATATATATATATTAAAGTTAAATTAATTAAATTATACATTAAATTTAAATTATTTAGAAATATGACGGAAGTGATGCTGTTTGTTCACATGAAAATTATGCAATTTTAATTTACCAAAGTTAAAAATCTTATTAAAATCATATCACTATCAGTGTCTGATTTGTGCAAAAAATAATAATAATAAAACAAATAAGCTATGTGCAATTATATTAAATGATAAAATAAAAAATTTTATATTTAACATTTTTATGCATGTAACGCAAAATTAATGGTATTTAGTCAGTTTAGACGATTATCAATTAAGACCAAAGAATTTTAACATGAAAATAAAATTGTAGACAAGAGAAAATGTCTGCTTTAGTAATTACGGTTACCATTTAACTTAAAAAACAACTTAAAAAGTTGAAATTGTAAAACAAATATTGTCTTGAACAACTCCCGGCACCAACGGTATAAATAAATATATATATATATTATGTTATTATACAGAGTGAACACGGAAAAGCAAGAAGTTTAAACCATGACCTTCATACAACTAACATTTTCGAAAATAACTGTTAACCGTCACCAGCAAACGATTACTGGCCATAGGAAATCAACTAAAAATTAAGCATTAAAAGTTATTTCACCGAGCTGTACATTTACTTACCTATAATGTTTAATAATTGTATGCAGACGTTTTTACAATATCATAAATGTAATAACCATCAAAGTGTAGGTACATGGTTTTAATAGCATTATTTAGTTGACCGGACACTAAACGAATGGGGTTAAGGTTAGTGGATTATATTAGGTCAAATGGCCCCTTTTATCACACCTGGGAATTCGTTAAAAGCGATAATAATTTTATGATCTGATTATTTATGTTCTAGTATAAACAGAGAATTATCTTAAAAATGAATCAGG
This sequence comes from Myzus persicae, assembly GCF_001856785.1. NCBI lineage: Eukaryota > Metazoa > Arthropoda > Insecta > Hemiptera > Aphididae > Myzus > Myzus persicae. The sequence goes on along the minus strand of NW_019104178.1, from coordinate 321,478 downwards.
TGAAATATAATTGCGTCATTTAGAGAGGTAAATCCCGTTATCGTCTTTAATGCGAATATAACGTCTGTGGTGGGCCGCTGCAGAGACCAAACATGAGATCATACACAATCTTGCACTATTAAAGCTCTACATAACTGGATAAACTTGCACACGAATTCCCATGGATAATCATCGCAACTTAAAATATCACATATGATTTTGTAGTGCATCCGTCAAGCAGTAATACACTGTTCACAACGAAAAACCGCCCGAGTAAAAAAATAATAAAAAATAATGGATTTGAATTATGACTTAATATTGTGAAATGTGGAAAAAAACTGTTAGCGATTTTAAGGCGTCATCAACTACAGGAAACTATAAATGTACACTTAACGATATCGGTCATTGATGTTTGTCAGAATAACTTCCATTGTACTTAACTAAAAACAAATAATAAAAACACTTATGATATATCACATAAAATATAGATTTTTTTAAAAATAGTACAGATGAGCTTCTCTTTAGATTTTCCCTGCCGATTTCTGTGTTGGAACAGGTGACTCGTAATTTACTGGTCCTTGGTCAGTCACCAGGAAGTTAGGGTATGTAATTTTGACATGTACATGTATAGTGGAACTAATTCAAATACTGCTACAATGTTTGCCATTTCGTGCTGTTCGTAGACTGTCTCGTCTTCCTTTTTGGAACTATCGATATTCAATTTGTCTAAGTCATATTTTATCGTGTCATCTTAGTTTTGCCTAGCGTCACAAAAATCAAGATTATGTGATTATAGTTATTATTTGATAGTACGAAAATTTCTTTCGATGTCTGTTAGTTGTTACACCCAAGATAGATTTGAAACACCCTAAAGATGGCTTCATCTCCAACAGTCCTTTAGTGATAGCCTCGGTGTAGATGCATATTATGTTGAAGTCTCAAAAAGTCAGTATAGTAACATGAGTCGTTTTCTCGGTTGCCGGTTTAGAGAAAAAAATTATAAAACTTGCTTGGAAATCCATGAGAAGCTAACATTTTTGATAATAATTTTGAAATTGGTCTTAACTTAGTTTCATGAGAAATTATGAATAAATTGACTGAATAATCCAACTAATCCTAAAAATTGTTTCACATAGTGTATATTTCTTTGTATTGGATAATATTTGCGATTTCTGTAATATTCTCTCCGAGTAAAACTTTTGAAATTCAGAATCCTAAATAGTTCAACTCATGGTACTAGAATTGCATTTCTATGGTTTTTATGTGAGATTAGTGTTCTCCACATTTAAAATCTGGGGCTGCTTTTCCTGAGCCTGTTTATGAAGTAACCATTGTACCATTAACTTATGCTACAAATCCGAAGTTCATTAAATCTCTCAAATCCCACTCACCACTGCAATAAATCAACTTTTCATAATTTTTTTCGGAGAGACAAAAAACATATTAAGAACATATCCCTTCTTGCTGTAAACTGTGATAAGTCAGTGCTATTTTTAAATGTTTGGAGTGTCAGATTTGTCTCTTTCCGCATTACACGATGTATTAAGGTGTGTTATGTGAACAATTTATAAAAATGAACTCACTCTCTTTTTTGTAGTAACTGAAGTTAGTAATTGTACACAACTACTTTTTACTCAAAATTCTTATACCTTAGTATCACTTATAGCTTTTAAAGTGTAACTTTTCACTTAAATTACAATGACATTTTTGATGCATTCTCATAAAACAAAAATTGGATGTTGGATCAGAATAGACATATAAGTTATCTAGTAGGTATATCAGGTATACAAAGAACAAATATTATATACTTAATTAAAATGGTAATGTATGTAATGATAATTTATAATACTTTTTAGTATAATTCTACTAACTGAGATGTTAACATGTTAGGAAAATATATAGACACACCGTAGCATGGTGTGAATAGAATCGTTGTATAAATACCTTATAATAATACAAAATATTTTTAAATACAGTTGTTTATATGAAAATATTATAATATAGTATGTTGTGGTGAAGTATCTGTAAGATATTTTATGTAAGCTTCTCAGTGACTGTTATTATTTTTTATTATTATGTTAATTTATGGTCAATTTTATTTATTTAATATCTTTGACATATATTATGTTTAGTTTGTATTGTAACATTAGATAATCTGTTGTATATAATAGGTATAAACACAATATTATCCATCACCATTAAGGACAATATCAAAAATGGTTTTATAACATTTTTCTTTTTTTTTTGCTTTGTAATGTATAAAAATGAAGATCAAAATAATAAGCTTGAGACTTAAAACAAAATATATATTTTTAGACAACTATGTTTTTTTAATCTACGGGTTTTCAAAACATTTTAATTGGTATAGTAATAAAAATGTCATGCTGCATATTTTTTTTAAATTAAAATTTTAACATCTAGATATTACTTTCGAAATTAGGTTTTTGTTAATGTGTCAGTATTTTTTAAAGATAAACTCTAATGAAATAAAAATATCAAGTAGGTACCTACTTCGTTTTTTTTTTTTTAATTTTGTTTTGACTATTGTGTTTACAAAAACACACATAGAGCTACTGTATTCAAGCACCCCCCCCCCCAAAAAAAAAAAAAACACAATTTAATTTTGTTCAAAGCCTTAACAATTTTTATTCATTTTTGTATAATTTATACTGAACTTTCTAAATCTGTCAAAATCAGTGACTTTTAAAAAACCTTTTTAAACAGGACTACTCTTTCCACCATATTTAAAATTGTAATGTTTAAATTTGTTGTTCATTTTCATCCAATCTGTTTTTTAAGTCTTTTTTAACAGCAGAGGTATTTACACTTTTTCATTACATGGCTCCTTCGTTTCTTCGCAACAATTTGGTGGCTCTTAATTTATTAATACACAAATAAAATGTTTTTAAGTTAAATTCTGCATAGCAGTTGAAATTAAATGTTTAACTTTTAGAATAAAATAATATTTTAATCGTTATCATCGTTATTTTTTTCTTCTTTTTTCCCATGGATCTCTGCTGACAAATACTTTAGATGCCTCTTTGTGTCGGTCAGTTTAAATATTGTTGAAATATATTTGCAATTTCCTCTAATGCATTGAGTTTTTTAATTTTTGAAGCCAGTACTCAGTAGTACGAGATTAATCATAGTAGCTACATTGCATAATACAAAATTATACCAAATCTTAGTAAGTCTCCTCATAATGTTCCTTAGATGAAACATCTACACAGAAATGTTGTTGCAAATTTGTCGCTGGAATGAGATCGATAAGAAATTTATAAAATGCTTAACATTACACAATGTTGAATGTTGAAACAACCAGCATTGGTCAAATTTCTGTCACATGTGAATTTTGATCGATTTCCAAACGAGTGGAAGAATTAAAGGGTTTGCGTTGCTTACAGTGAAAAATTAGCAACAAGGGTATTTTTTTTTAATGTATTAAAACTTTGTTTAATCTTATTCATTTTTTTCTACTTATTCAGTTACCTAGTTAATGTTTGTTCATGTTCCCCCCAAATGAAAGAAGGTAAAACTGCCTTAAAACTCTCGTTATCGCGTTTTTAGGTCAGTAAACTTTGTGAGTAAGTCAACGGTAATCTTTTTGAACGTTAAGTAAATAATAATTCAATCTTGTGTTTTTACTTTTTACATTCTTAGAGAAAACTACTGTGATACAACTTGTTTAGACATGTAAACACAATAAATCAATACCCCAATCCGAAAATCGTAGGTAAAATATTTACATGAAACATATTTTATAATATTATATTTGGTTGTTCAAAAAAATGTTATTATTACTAATTGTATATATTTCATAATCTAATGGTGAATTTTTATTCGTATATTTATTCATTCTCTAATAAATAAAAATTAATAAGTATACCTATATTTTAATTTTTATAAGCTCAATATTATATATTTTTAATAAACCATTATACATTCAAAAAAATATACTAACAAACATTTTCAAATCATAAATTGTATTTTGCAATAATATAACTTGATTCTCTCGTAGATAAATATAGTAATTAAATGTGGTACAACTCGTATATTTCATTTTCCCTTGTGCAGTCATCAATCAAACCGTTTAAACGCACAATTCCGGTGACCATCGTTAACAAAAGCTATTGTTATATTTTATTTTATGATTTCAAAACTATCACATCCTGACGTACAATGTTTTATTTCGCTGTTCTTAAAAACACAGTGGAATAGTAATGCTGTGGCGCGTGCTTATATTAAACGATACTGCCGTTGTAGTGGACAATAAAGTTTGTGTTTGGGAATATTATATTTAGCTATGTAGACATTTAATCATTTAATGTGCTGCGTTTTAGTTTTGTGCGATTGTCCAGTCATGAATCAAGTTTTCTTATACGCTAAAATGTCATCAATAAGCCTATGGTTTAAGCAAAAACTCGGCCTAGTTCTTTCTTTACCAACGTCCCTCGTTTATTTCTTCATTCCTCCCCCGTGGACACAATTTCTAGTCACCTAATTCAAAACTATCGTGTCTCAAATTTACCGAAAACACACCCGTGTTTTATGGCCTGTGAATCAACATTTTCAAACTCCATTCAACAGTTTCATACAATACTCCCTCCATAGCTATACCAATGATGACGTATATGGACATCAGATAAATGAGGGTTATTGTTAGTCGAAACCATATTATTAATAACTTTTTTTCTTATACTTTGTAACTACTGCAGTTGTATTAATCGCATTAAACCACACATCGTCGAATGATTAAAACTACTCTAAATCTTTTGATTATTTTTGAAAGATTTAAAATTTTATATTAATTTGAGAAGACCATTATTTTAAAAGTAGGTAAAGAATAGTATTTAATACACATCGATGATATAATATTATGCCTAGACATACACACGTTGTCTCGCTAAAAAACTTGATACATTCAATCAATCATATAAATTATAATATTATGTAAAATAAATTATTTAAAAAAAATACAATATTATGTTGTACGTCTTCATACACCTAACTATTTTATATTTCAATTGCTCTGTATGATTAAAAAGTAATTAAAATAATATTTATTGACCTTTATAATATATTTCAATGCTAAGTTGTATACGTGTTTTAAAAATATCACTTATACTTGCTGATTTATTTTAAAAATATAAGTCTTGCGCATGGAGTCTATAAAATAGTGTAGCCAAAACTTTTTATACGCTTCTAAGTTGTCAACCACAGTGATAATTTTGAAATGTTTCTTGAATAAAACAAATGTTACATATTTTATAAACATAGAACCATCTGTAAAAATCAAAAAGTTTTTTATACAAATTTGCTGGCTCCAAAGTTCAAATTCTTCGAGTGATATTTTTACTGTATATTAGTAGGAAAAAATCCATGTTTAAAATGTTGTACAAGTTTTGAACAGGACATTCTAGATTGAATACAAATAATTTTTACCAAATTTTGTACAATAATCTATCATATCTTTGAAAACATAAAATGATTCTAAAATAATAGTTTATTAATGTTGTATCCATTATTATATAAGGTATAGGTGTCTATTATGATTTATGTGAAGAATACATTTAGTATGTGCAATGTACGGTTATGAATCCCTACACTAAACCACAGTATCTCTAATGTGATAATAGTTTACACATATACGTACATCTAAATGTTCAGAAATGTTATTTAACAACATGGAAGTTGTATGTATCTATCTCTCTTCGTGTTAACAGCACAATGAGATTCGGTTTCTAACAGAACACAATTTATCAACCATATTGTGTAACATCTAACAATACTCAGGAGGATGAACAGTTAACGGTTGCTGTCTTTTTTATTAGGTGTATAGGTCATGAAAATCCACCTGGTATTCTGTTAAAATAATTTTTATGACTTTTGTTTAAGCTCGTTATTTTTTATGATCTTTGTAAATAATCCCCATTTAACTTATTGGATTCAGATTTCACTATTTCAGATTCAATAAATTTTAAAAATTTGAATTTTATACTTTCTTCTTGTAAACAAAATTTATAGTACCTACTTGAGAAGAAGAACTTTTATTTTTACATCATATCTTTGTGGTTTTTTTTTAATGCAAATAAAACAAACGATTGTATTTTTGGTATATTTTTTAGATTTATTGAATCGATGTTGATCGGTTGAAAAGCTAAACAATATTAATCTAATTTAAATAAATAAATGTGTAAGTCATAATATAAATAATTAATATTTACAGAAAAGCGTTTCCATGTTAATTTGGCAAGAGCATATTAAAATGTTACAATTCAATTGTTTCAAATCTACAAAATTGTTGATCCAGGTGTACATCTTATTCAAATGAAAAATGTTTCGTCGATGAATAAACTTTTCGGTTGTTATTTTTCTTTGCTTATGAGGATAATAATTAAAATAGGTCAGTTTAAAGAACAATTTGACATTTCAAATTCAAAAACAAATATAATATGTCTCTACGTATGTACAATTAATTAGGTATCTAAAGTCTTATGTATTAAGATTATTTTTTTTCAACATATCATCATGAGTACAAAAATAAAATAACAAATATGTCATAAAGAAAAAATTACAAAAGTATAGTTAGTATACAATAGTAACAATTATAATTATAGTATAGAGGGCTAAGTGTATTGATCTAATTTAAGATTAGTTATTGTATTTAAAAAAAATTCCAGTAGGTACTAAAATATAATAAAAAAAAAAACAAAGTACCTAGTTTATAATATAATTTCATTAGAGTTTGTTCTAGAAATACAGACACATTAACACAACTTAATTTGGGAAGTACTATTTAAATGTTAAAATTTTGTTTTAAAAAAATAATGCATGGCATTTGTATCCATATATAAATTAAAGTGTCTTTAAAATAGGTAAAATAAGGGTCATCTAAAAAGATTACTGATTTAAATTCTAAAACGAATTTTTTTATCAACATTTTTAAATAATATAACTATATTTATACAACAGTTATATTTACATAGTTCTGTGCCTCTGTGGTATCTCGATATATTTTTCTGACAAGTTCATAACCTAGTTAGTAGAATTATACGATACAACATTATAAATTATCATGACATACATTGCAATATTAACTCAGTACATAAATTATGTTCTTAGTATACCAGATACATCTAGGTACTAGATAAGTTAGGTTATGCCTATGTAATTTATGTCTATACGTATCTAACATTCAATTTTTGTTTTATGAGGAAACATCATAAATTGCATTGTAATTTAAGTGAAAAGTTACACTTTGAAGGGCTTTAAGTGATACGCATATGATATGTTTTCGTTCAAAAATATCCATCGGATAATAATCTACCGTGTTTTAAATATACCTACACAAATATATGTTTAATAGAAATATGAATACAATGTAAAATCGTTCACAATAATCTTAGAAATATAATGGGCTGATTTACTCATATGGTCTTTCGTTCACATTAAACGATTTATCATTAAATTCAAATATTTTACTCAAAATCCATTACATCTATTCAGCGGCGAGGTTTATTCAACACAAATACAGTAGAGCGACTTACACGGTTCCTTTTTTTTGTGTGTACCACTATTGTTATGGACAAATTACTAGGATTCTATTCTATGCATTTCTCTCGGGCAAGCGTTACCACGGTGACCGTGATGCGTGTGCAAGTTCCGTTGGAACTCGGAAGGATGTGTTGCAAAACTGCTTAAGTATTATTATGTTGGCAAAGACAAATGTATACACAACCAACGTGTTTCGTTATTACCGGAGTGTTAAAAAAATCAGTGTTTCTGAGGCGGAATCTAAATAGTCCAATGTTTTAAAAGAGGAAATAGTACGAACTTTACTAGTGTTTGAAGGACGTTTCGCAGGATATCGTGTAGACTATTTATGTACTCTAACGCCATACTTATACGATAAACTAAATACTAAACAATTAATTTGCTCGTTTCATATAAACCCTGTGTGATATATTTACACACTTGATTTTTTTCACTGCTTAATTTAAATTATGTCAGTTAAATATTTATAAAACAAACTAGTAGGTACATTATATTTCAAATAATTAAAAATTACTAACTGAATACTTTTCAGGGACATCAATAATATTTTAATAATATTACACTATTCATTTTTTTCTATTTTTCATATTATGGTGGTCTATAATACATTTTGTTTATAACTATAAGTTGTGTACACACTTTAATATACCACATACTTAATAATATTATTGTTATTTATTTAAAAATGTTAAGAATGAATTAAATGTATCACGTGTATAGTGCGTGTTGCATTATTTATTTATTTATCATGATTTATATTGCGCATATTAAGTTTTATAAATTAGGTATTAATTTAACTGATCAGAATCTTCAAATTTGAATACTGATTATTTTACTTAGCTTATTAGTTAATATCACGTACAGTATGAGTCATTTGATTTTAATATTTAGACACGCATAAGAAAAAGAAAAATATTTAAAAATGTGCAATATACTTTTAGTTTACTTTATAAAGTATAATCATCATAAATAATTTTAAATACTGAATACCTACTATAGTTTTGTAACTTGGATGAAAATAAAATAATATAGCATTTCATGGCTTACGTTTTTTTTTTAAGCATTTTTATCTGTTTTTCTTATCGTTATAACTTGTAGACTTTCCGTACCTATACTTATCAATATCTCCCCGTAATGTAAATATTAAATAATTTTTTTTTTTAAATTATGAGTTAAACATTGGTTACCAAAAATTGTTCGACATTTATTTGTGACTACGTAAGCTGAGATAAAAATAAAATATCAGTTTATTTCTACATAAAAAATGTGTGGTCCTTGTTCTGAATTATGATATTTATAATAGTTGAAAATTCATAAAGTAGATGTTGTAGATGAAGTGTGTGTGGGTAAACTTTTGTTAAGCCACACATGTCACATAAACATTTATTTTTTAAATTGTATTTTTGTGTATATCTTAGTAGTATATTACTTCAGAATTTAACAATAATACATTGAAAAATAACAGTAATTTTGTACAATTTCACACCTTACACGGATTCACTTGTGTAGATAATACTTAAAAATAATAATTAATGTAGAAAATAATTGGTATTTTCAGATATATTATTTAACTAGGTATATCTAATATTATTTATTTAAAAAAAATTTGAGTTTGAATTGTGTTGTATATATTTTATTTATCTGCTTTGTATATTTTTGCCTTATTTAATTTTGAAATTAGCAGACAATCCACGTACGGTACGTATATCCATAACACTTTTATTTAAAATGTTTATAAAAAAAACAACAATTTATGAACGCGGTAAAAAAACAGGTTCGTTAGTTTGGACGTAATTGAATTACTTTTATTGACATAAGTATTGTACAATTTAAAACCTGATTATAAATAGATACAGCAAAAAAAATAATATTAATTTCCAGTTATAAATTCAATTTATGCGTTACTATATTATTAGGGCGTATTATTGTATTATAGATAACACCTTGGCTACTATTAGATATTGCAAATAACTAAGTCTAAATGTAAAATATTTGTATTTGTTTTTATTATTAATTAACCCTCCAACAGTCTAACACATAGGCCATTGGGTGGTTATTTAGTAATTTTTTAACTGCGAGGTGACGTTGGTTTGGAATCCTTATGTGTGTCGCTCAACCTAACCCATCCGCCAACTAGTAGCACTGGCTGGTGCTGGCAGACAGAGCACATTAGTGACTGAAGCCAGACACCACTCCACACCGAGTCACCTAAAAAATTTTATATGCGTGTCATACTACCATATCATAAATCTACTGTTGACCAGACCTACCAATAATTACATAACATAGATTTCAGGTGATAGGTGTTATGTTCGTATGTGCACGAATCGAGTATTTATCATAAAATATTCGTATGAAGATGATAATATAATCAGTTATTGACAATATTCGTTGCAATTTTTCATTTTATCATTACATATATTTACTGAGTATGAGTGTGTATGAGTATTTGTGTGTGTGAATAATATTATTATAATATATGTATAACGCAGATGAACGGTTTTATATTCGATTGACATTTGCCACTGTTTAGTCTTAAAATCTTCTCACGGGGAGTTGAGTGAGAGTGTCACACAGCGAAGGTATTCAAACAGTGGTATGGAGGCCAATGGTATTCCGTTGTGTTTCTTAGTACAGCATTTACATAGGTTTAATTAAGAAATACCACGTTGCAAAATGATACTTATAACTTTACACCCCCGTAATTCATATATACCGCAAGGTACCAATTTATAGTTATGTTGTCTCTGAAATATATCGCGGAGAAATGGTGTTACCTATTCATACACGCGAATTATTATGTTTCTACCTATATATACATTATAATATATTGTATATAGTATATTATACACATTATAAGGGGTGGTCGTTGCACTATTCTCTTAAAAAGCTTTTTTTTTACTTGTTTGAACAACTTAAATAGGAAACAAATTAATAAATAAACGTTAAGCTGTAAACAATTCAAATAATGTTATGTAATTTTGTGTTTGTTTTTCATGCTCTTTGAGACGGTGTTTACTGTAATGTGAATAATCATCCAGTCAGTATATTTCATTTATTTATTACATCCAGCCTATATTGTAACGTAGTTCGTAAAATAATATCTATTACAACCACCTCATTCAAAATTAATTGATTAATCGACTGAAAAATGAAACAAAATGAAACTTGAGTGACGTGAAGTCTATTTTGCTATTATTACACAGAGAGAAACAATTCCATTAATCTGTTCAAAAATAAATAATTGTTTTCGAACAAAACTATTCATACAAGCTATACGTATTCAGATGTATCTGTATTGAGTATCGCGTATGAATTAAATATTATAATATAATGGTATTTCTTAATAATAATTATCTTATAACATTAATCATGATTTTCTCAAAAGCAGTAAGTGAAATTCATAAAAAAAATGTAGTAATAATGATACGATTAATATTTTGTCGAGTCCAGTATGAAGAATAATATACTTATCAATATTTTATTTTATTTCTTGTGCTCTCTCATTATGGTCATTTCCATAAAATTATACTTTATCAGTATTTTTTTGTCACATTATACTTTATATTCTATAAAAAAAAATATTTCCATATAATATATACCACTGTACTAATTGTGACTTATGAGTACCTAATACCTATTATTTGAATATTTGAATAGTGTGTACAAATATAATAGAAAAAAACTCAACGTCTAGCTTTAAGTGCATTAAAACTGTTTTTCTTAATAGTATAATATGTATTATTTTTGTTTTACTGCATTAATTAATAACTTGAAATAAACCATTGAGTTTAAATTACTTTGTAAATTAAATATCCTATTACAAAAGTCCCGTTACTTGGTTTAAAACATTTTTATTAGTTTTATGTAGCCCATATTTATCTACATTTTAGGGTTCACTATACTTCACTAATTAAATTAAATAGAGTTTAAATATCACTAAGCTAGTTTACAGTTATTTATACACACACATATATATATATATATATTTATTATTAATAAATTATGATATCATTTATTATTCTTTCCATATTTTTATACAAAGTTTAAACATATATAACATGAGGTAAGATTTTTTTATACTATATCAATATAATTCACTTTAAAAGAATATTATTGCTATTGGTTTTTACTGATTAGAACAACTTAAAAACATATTTACATGATTAGTTTTTATTTATTATTTACATTGAAAAAAATAGGTTTACTATTTGTTGTTGGTTAAATTAAATTAAAATATATTATTTTGCTTCTTTGAAAAAATTAATTAAGATTATGAAGTTAAATTCATAGTTATTTGCCAAAATATTGTAATAATCTGTATGTTTATCTTAGTAAAATTGCTGCAAGCATTGTAATTTTTACAATATTTTATTTTCGGTCAACACAGCATAATATAGGAATGTGAATAAATGTTTAAATTATTATTGACTGTAATATTTCAAATATTATAGCGTAGCATTTATATGGCTATAAAATAGTATGTTGAGTAATATTAAAGTCGGAAAACATTGTCAAGTGTTTGTATAAATCTAATGAGATGTAAAACAATGATGCAATTTACATATTTTACCACTACATTCATGTTGAGATCAGAATCGAGTGTAGTTACTAAAACTACCAATTTAATGGCGTAAACGATAAGTCGATTTCATCCGGAGCATATAGTCCAGATAATAATAGAATAATAAAACTATGCTCTTATAGCTTCGTTGAATACGGAACCATATAATGTTTAGGGTGAACGGGCTATTATAATTTTATGAGAAATAATTAATAACTCAAACTCGAGATTGCATATACCATGGTTTTGATTGATTAATTTATATTTATAAAATTATTTTACGTAACGTATAAACAGTTCTAAGATTTTACAAATTAAAGTATCAGCCGTATGACGTGTGGGTGTCGTCTGTTATAATTTATAGTAGAGCCGTTTGCTAACGGTTAGGTGGGTTGATTTTCATTTATTTGTACGTGGCGAAAACCCATTGGAATTATATCCGAAAGTTAGTTGACGGAACTTAACTATTGCTATTGTATTAGTCTGAATACGTTGTCACGTTTGGAAGCCATTTATTCAAATGTGTATGTATAACGATTTTTGGTAAGCAATTCACACTACAAGCAGAGACCCCGCCAACCATTGTTTTGTATATTCAAGATGTATGCTAATTAATTGATACACGCGTGTGACTTAAACAGCAACGAATGTATTATACAGGCATAGTATAATGCATTATTTAATACAATTGAAACCCATATAATATTATCATGTTGCATTTAGTGTCAACAATTTCAAAGTATTTACTGTGCCTAAGTAGGAAAATAGATACTTTTTATTTTTTTTTTTTTAAATAAGTAAGAACAATAAAATTCCTGATTTTTTGAAACCACTGAATCGATACAAAGTGCATGGGTGATTATTTATATACTTTTGAAAGCGTTTTATTTCACACTAAAAACTTTTTAACTACACAAGCTATTTTAATATTTTATGTTCGTATGTGAATTTTATTTGCTATTGGATCAATATCGATAAAATAAATAAATTGGAAATATTATCTAAGTGAAAATTTTGTAAGTTATGATTAAAGTGTTGCAAAAGTATTTTACAACTGAAAGAAAGTAACAAATATTTTCATTATTATTAACTTGTATAAGAAAGCATGATAGATTGTGTAGACATATTAAACGACGAGGAATTCACAGAATCTTTTACACTGTTATAGCGTTTTAAGCCATTTTCAAAAATGTGCCTTTATATTATTATTTGATTAATTTTCAACACTTCAAGATTGTATTTTGTTAATAACCATAATACTTGTATTGTGCATTATCACTGTTGTACACACATTTGTATTTTATTCGACCTATGTAAAAATGAAAACCTAAGATACTTGATGACAGAATTCAAAGTTGTTTTTTTGTTACCCAATTTTGAAAATATGTAAATTAATAAATTTCTAATGTAATTGTTAACTATTGAACTTTTATATTTTAAATATATTAACTATAAAAATATAACCTAACCATATTATAACTGTTGTGTATTTTATTGATTTTGTACTAATATTAAGATGTCCAGTGTACACAATAAAACAAAAACACCCTTTGCCTTCAGAAAAACAATATATATGTATAAGGAAAAAAATGTTTGTTTATTATTTTAATTAAATTATGCAACCATAAACCAGAAGGCATTAATTTTGGTTTCATTCTCAGTATTATATTACTACTACAAAATTTTACTCACATATTACAATATTAATGTGTCCTCTAAATTAGATTAAAATTAAAATAATATGTATAATTTGAAACTACAATTCGTATAGTTGATTCAAACTTGATTCTCGGTAAAATATTTTATTTATTGATATGTACTCCACTAAATACTCTTTTTCAAAGAATATATTAATTTCATTCATATTATAGTGATACTAGTTTATATAATATAATAAAAAATTATTAATGATGTATTTCTTGAATTAATTAGGCTAAATAAAATGCAGTTTTGGGTTTACGAAATACATCATTAATAATGTTGTATTATATTATATAGTGCAATAAAAGAAATCAACTTGCAAGAGCTTGATAATGATCCTAAGATCCACGATCTCAAAACTGTATACAATTTAGAAACACTATCAACACTCTCCCGAGGCGATTCATTTTTCACTTATCAGTGTTGATATTTTAGAAGTGTATGTTACACCACTATAATTCAGTTTGTAATCAATTCATGATGGAAGATAGTTTGTGAACAGATTTGTAATTTTTTTTGTATAAGTCGGGTCTTTTGAATGTGCTAACTAAAAATGTGTATTATTTCAATCTATAAATATTGTATAAAATTTCAAATTATCTTTTGAGTATGAATCAATAATGATTTTTTTTTGACCAAAAATAAGTATGATTACTAAAAATGAATTTATATAAAATAAAATAACTTATAATAATAACTAATAATTCGATATTCTATAATTTCGAAAGACCGCCAAGTATGGAGTAGATCGTTAAAAAAACGCTTTGGATCAAATCAAATGATTCTTATAAAAATGCATTTAAAAGGTCAAAGAGTATTGTTATGTTGCTAATATACAAATGTGCAGACGTTATTGATTTCATTTTTACTTTGTTATCACTCCAGTCATTAGAAGTTTAAACCTGTTAGTTATTGTTTTTAGACAAAATTATTTGTTTGTCATAACTCATAACTATAGTTAAAGTTGGTTCTTCTTTTTTCAGAAGAGCCTCTGCATATAATAGTATTAATTTAAATTAAAATATCATATGGCTTGTTTAGTGTACAACAGTAGTTACAATAATTGATAAAATAAATATTAAAATAAATGTATTAATGAAACTACATAGGTAATAGATATTATGTAGTTTGGTATTGGAAATAAAATAATTTTTTTTATACACAATGTTTACCAGTTATACATTTTCGACTATAGGTTGTTTTTTGTATACTTTTCTCCGTATTTAACATTATCATGTTTTAATTGCGGTTGTTGAAATAAATAAAAAGTTTATTTGCTTATAAATAACAATTAATAATACGATGAAATGAAAATTAATTTTTCCATGGGTATTTTACTTAGAATTCAAATATTAAATTTTTATTTCGAAATTTTTAATGAAAATATTAATGCATATATGTCATACATATTTTTTTTAAATTTAATTAAATATTATAGATGAATGATGATAAATAATTGTCACGTGAACATTTAGTGCAATTATCAAGCATAAAATCTTCGAGGATAAAAACATTTTTATAATCACTCTTAAAACTGTTTATGCGAAGATTAGAATCGCATCTTAAGTATCAAAATTCTTATGTATTTTATTAACCATAAGGTTTATGTGAATAAATAATGTAATAACTTTGCGCTTAGACATTACTTGTAATAATGTATTGTGCGAACAAAATAATTAAAATCAAATTAATTAGTACAATTTGTTTCCCGAAATAATTTAATAATTACAGCCCCTTACCTTGAACTTTTGCTAAAAAATGAGTTTAATTTTAAACTTTTAAAGGAGGCATAAATAATTGATTTCAATTAACTATTTTTACACTTGCTTATCTCTTCTTATTTTAATGAAAATTCTAGAAGTTTTCTGCAGGGTGGTGGTTTATTTCACATTGTTACTTTTTGCAATTTTAAAAATATCCATTTAGCAATAGTATAAATAGGATTTATACCTAATTCAAAAAAAATAATATTATAATATAATGCAATAAGTGTATGTACCTAAAATGATTATTCAATGGTTTTAAACTTGATAATTAATAAGGACTAAAATTAACAAGTGTATCGTGGATGTTTAGAGAGGGAACATTGTTCCGTACAGTTTTAGCTCATTTTTGTATCCGTAGTTAAGATAAAAAAAAAACGCATTAAAAGCTCTTATAATATATTTAACCCAAAAATGTATCCTTTATTCCTTCTACCTTTTAACTACACTCAAATACCATAGTCATACTACCCGTGACTACAGCAACCAGAAAATGATCATCTATGATGATATCTATGTATCGTTAATTTATCTACCTATGTTTCATGAGTTCTTACAATGCAGTTCGAGTTAAACTCAATCGAAATTTATGAAATCATACGTGTTTTGCATGTATTGTAACATTTTATGATATTGCAGGTATACCTAATTTATACTTAGTATTCGTACTATAAAGTTTGATTGGACGTATTATCTCAAGGTTTGTGATCTAAACTTATACCAAGCAGAGCGTACCTATCTGTTATTTAAGTTTTGCATAAATTGACAACAACATATTTTTTCTAACACAAATGAAATACGTATTTTCATGAGTAAACAAATACTCTCATTCTCCATTCTTTCATAGACATAAATATACGTAAATCATACGTATGATAAACACAATACAACTATAATCATTGTGATCTTATAACATTAAATCGTCGTCTTCGCTTATTCTTGAACATATCGTGAATGTTGCTATAGTAGCCGTATAATATTTATCATTTTATTATGTATACTAATAAAACCATTTAATTATCTATTAAAAATACCTAATTGATATAATATTAATAAGGAATTCGTGATTCACATGATGGTTTTTGAAAATCAAAAATTCAATTATTTTTTAAATATTTAAAACCAAAAAATATTTATAAATAAAGGTATCTAAAATCAGTTGTGTTTTTTATTTTTATAAACTCCACTTACGTAAGTAGTACGTATTTGTATGTTCACAGTTTGTTTTTCCACGGTAAAAATTAAAAATTGTTGTTAAGGTGGGAATGTCTCGCTCAGAGAACACTTATTTGCCGAATCACACATTGCGGAGATTACACACTCATTGTCCACCTATAAACTACTAACATAAAAAAATTACTGTGTAAATATCAAAATTTTTTTTTTTTTTTTGGTTTGAACTTAAGTAAAAAATAAATATTTATCATATTTTCATTTTTTTTTTTTTTTTATTCATTAATTTCACCTCACTATTTGATATATTATATACATCTTTTTAAGAATCTTAATATGAAAAAAAGATATGGAACATGGAACCCGATAGTCCTTTTTCTGTCAAACGCCCCAATCACAGTTATCGATAATTCAAAATAGAATGATTCAGCTACAGTGTCCGCAATTGATGTTCAATTAGAAATTGTGGCACCTGAATCGTTTACAGGTGTAACTGTTTATTGTTTACTAGCTAAAATACCCGTCGTTGCCGGGTTACAATAAAAAAAATCAAATAGTTGAATAATAATTGTGTATATATAAATAAATATAAAGGATGTATCATGTATACATCGTTAGAATAGTATGCAATTAATAAAAAACATAAAATGGAAAATAATTTAATTTTTTAAGCTTTAATTACTTTTATAGATACTATAGATAGGTATACGCAAGATATATTTTTATTTTATTAATGGGAAAATTATACATACTTCACCCAAAACAAAAGAAATGTATAAACACTATAAACAAATGAATTTCAACAAATTTGTTTATTATTATTATGGAATTTGTTTATTAACTATATTCATTGTATTTTTTTTGTTGTTTGGTATTATTTGGATTTTTTACTTTTCTAAAGATCTAACTCTGGACATGGTAACACAAAGTTGACAATGGTCCATGACTAAACACAGGTTGGGGTAAATATAAACCTACTTTATCCAATGTTTTACCCTGTGCAAAAGCTATTCGAAAATTGACGTCTGGTAAATGAAAAGGGAAGAGTAGAAACTGTCGGGGTTAAATCAATTATAGGCTATAAAATACGCTGACCAGTCAAGGGACCAGTTATAGATTCCAAGTCTAAAGAATGATCGTACATATTTCGTACTATAAATCTTGTGCCATTCATTAGATTGGAGATTACATTTAAATTTCTCAAGGGTATTACAATAGCACCTTTCTTTAGTACCAAACTGTATTGTAGGTAAACCACTTAAATGTAAACTATCTAAAAATTCTGTAGGAAACAAAAAATCGTCACATTCTTTTGACACTATACTTAAACTTAAATACCTTTTTCCTGGCCCTGGCAACATAGTGACAATTGCATTATTCATCTCATCACAATGTTCATTTTTAGATGTAAGAATAGCAAATTGTGAAAAAGTAGACACATTTTCTAAACTAAAAATAATATCTTCAAAAACGTCTTTTATTATATTACTTGATAATAGCGATGGTTTTATTTCAATTGAATATTCGTCCGAATAAAGATTTATTAGTGGGTATTTGCAATTTCCAATATGTAACAAAAACTTGTAAGTGGCTCGGCGTGGCGAGTTGGCTGCTACCAGTCGCGGAATGCGACTGGGAGTAAGCAACGGCCACAGCTACTAATTCCCGGATGGGTGACCACCCGGGTTCATAGTAGTAAAAAACCTTGCCATACATACACGTGTTTGCTATCTACCGTAACAATCGTAAAAAAAAAAAACAAAAACCAACCAACCAACCTTACCCCCTGCCACAGTTTATGACCCCTACAACAGCTAATGGACCTAGTCGCCGGGCTTAAGTTCAATAAAAAAAAAACTTGTAAAATTCAATTTCACTTTGGTGTACTCGCCTATTTCTAAAGAGTTTAAGAATTTTAAAATTTGGCCAAATCGGAGAATATTTTATACAGTTTTGTATTGTAAGCTGTCTAGATCCATGTGAGACAACTGGTAAAACTTGTCGTTAACTTTACACTTCTAATAACTATTTAAATAATTATTTTTTTGGGCGTTACTCTTTTGATGGCTCCGAGTACTTGGGTTAGAAAAAATAAGATACAAAAAAAAAACGGACGAAGACACAATATTACAGCACTGCTCTGTAGTTGTATTATGTGTGCGAGATAATTTTTGTTGATCAACTTTTCGGAACAATTCATATCTACAAGTCGATATAAAAAGGCCAGGTTACAGCCTTACAGGTAGCTATGGAAACCCTAGGGCCGCCGCCTATATATAGGTGTAAATAATACAACAAACTTTATACTTCTAATTACTATTAAAATAATTAACTTTTTGGACTTTTCTCTTTTGATGGCTCATCTACACACCGAGTACTTTCGTTTAAAAAAAAAATTGTGAAAATCGGCCCGGTAGAACTTCAGATATAACTGTCACAAGAAATCGCCTCACGTTTTAATAATATATAAAGATTAATTCATGATCAATGTACCAACTCTAACCAATGTACCTACTACTATAAAAGTAAGAACACTGATGTGAATATAATTTTGAATTAATTTATAACAGAAAAAAAAATGTGTTTAATAACTTGTGTTTTATACTTAAAATATTATTTTAGTAAGGTTTGATGAAAGAGAAAAAAATGTTGGTGTGTACAAGGTAATTTTTGTGTAACTTTGTATGAGACACAAATAGGTGAACAATGAGTGTGTAGTCTCCGTAATGTGTGGTACGGTAAATCAGTGTCCTCTGAGAGGGACATTTCTGCTTGAACAACATTTTTTACCGTGGAAAAACGATTTGTGAACATATAAATACATACTACATACTTGCAATAATATTGTATTAGGCAAAATCCCACAACCGACATTCGTTTCATTATTTTTTAAAATAATGCCGAATAATTAGAATTCATTTATTAAATGTATTGCTGTATTGGTCAAAGGTAAACTGCAATTATAATATATTTTAGTTAACGAATAATTGCTGAATAAAGATAAAGAAAATATTATAATAACTTAGTTTTATTTATTTTTATTTGAATGATAATAAAAACAATCTTTTTCGTCCTAATTTAAAATAAATAATGAAACACCAGTGATAAAGAATAATTGGATAATATTTTAAAGTTGTTCAGACAAAAAAATTAAAAGGACATTATGTTTTTCTTTTATAGGTTCATCAAGTTATAACTTAAAAATGTACTATGTTGATATAAATTTGAGAAAACGCCTAATGGTTTGGTTTGTATTTTTAGTTAATATACATGTTTATCAATATAATATATCATGTACCTATTAATGTTATTACATGTTAAGTCAATACCGACCTATTTTAAATGATTTTACATAATTTACTTAATTCGTATTATAATATATTGCCTTAAAATTAATCTAAATAATTAGAAAATGCATAGAGAATATGAAATTTTAATACATAAGTAGGAAGCTGTAGATTTTTGTTTTTAATAGTATTTTAATCACAATAAAGTTACTTAACTAATTAAAGAGAAAAATCGAAAAATATTTGTATTATACATTATAGTGAGTTTCTGATTGACTTTACTAAAAAGTATTTTAATGAAAATGTATATGGACACTAGTATTACATTTCCAACCTCAGATATTCAAATTTAAAATTTAATGCAATTTCAACCAAAAACTGTATTTCTAATTTCCTCATTTCCTAAAAATTTGGTTAAAATTTTAAAAATAAAATGTTTATAAAAACACATTCAATGCTTTTATTATGTAATCAATATTTGAATTTGATATTAGAAAACTTATGAGAAATCTTGTACTACACTTTTAAGGTTTTTTACTCTCGTATAACAATTGCATCATAGCCCATAGGTATTGGTAGGTACATAAATAAAAAATAAACTAAAAAAGTATAGAATTTAATGTAACGAACTGTATAATATTTACTATAACTAATTAACCCAAAAAAGAAAAAAATACATTGAACATTTTATCGTATTATAATAATAAATTATAGATGACCCTACTATGGTTAATTTGTAAAAATTAAATGATATAAAAAAACCCAAATTTATTAGATCAGACGAAAATCAAATCATTGGACATATGACGTAAAATCTACAGAAAACATTCTACAAGCTACTATTTTTTATTTTCAATCGTAAAAAACTATAAATGTATAAACGTATTTCACTTCAGACCATTATAATATATTCTACGAGCTCAAAAATATCACCAAATTTTTTTTAATACATACCTAGAATTTAATTTTAATTTTTAAACAAAATATAACCAAAAACCACGGTTAATTAGAATAATATAATATGGTATGAATGTACCTGACGGAAAATTGATTTCTTAATAGACATTCGTAAATATCATATCAATAAACTTTGTCGGACGGCTCAGCCAGTGAGCCTCGTGACGAATAGCGTCTCTAGATAATAATATATTGAACAACGGCTCGAAAAAGTTTGTGAAGAAGGAATACAATTATCGAGTGTGCATCGTGATATAGTAAGTTGCTGACTGTGAAGAAATATCGAGTTTGATTTTTGGCGAGCCAATAATACGCGCCAGTGTTACTTCAAATAACATTTTCGAATCTCGGAGGAGACAGAATCGTCCGGACTATAATATAATGTACACGTAGTACCTATATAATAAAGAGTGTTGTGTGAGTGTGTGTGTGCGCGTGTGTGCTGTATATAAAATAATATATATCAGATATCGTGTTAAGCGGTCAACTATTTCGGTCACGTACACACGTGACATAATTTTATTTTTCAAGTGAACAGCGGTTATTTTATTGCGCACCCCGGAGGGTAGGTTACTAGGTTCATAATAATATTATTACACGGCCGTCCGTATGTGTGCTGCAGAGAAGCTGAGTTGTCTCTGCGTTTCATTTCGTATATTCTATATTATAGAGCCTTTCAATTTGCATTGTTTAAGTTCGTATCGCATACGCGCTGGTCGTGGATATAAGCGGTAATTTAATCGACTACAAGCGATTCGTTTTAGTATGATGTAAGAAATATGTATAACTCCTACTGCAGGTGTTTGTGCTGATGCTCACACGTCATCAATAAGCTATTTTACATCAAATAGTATAGTGTATTTGATTGGTTCCGAAATGTCGTACATTGTATCGATTATTTTGTAGAATTATCCAGACGCCCGAGCTTAGTTTAGACGATTACCATCGACAGTGATATTTATCGATAAGAATATTATCAAGAAAATGTATGGTATTATATTATGGTATCGATTGTTTCGACAATGTTTCCGTTTGCTGTGAACCATATTTTGGTGAAAGTGACGAGCGCCTTTTGACGGACTTTGAAACAAACCATACTATTATCCGTTTAAACTACAGCTATTCTATTTGGCGTTGTACTATTTAATTCTCATCGAATATTAATCAAGTTATTTGTTGACACACATTATTTATCAGCTTTGATTATCAGGAGCTAGTGGTGGGCAGAAATGCTGAATTTAGGCGCAGGTGCTTCAACTTTTTAATGGGGTGGTGGCAGCCGAAGTCTATCCTAAGGTCAGGTCGTGGATCCACGTCTTTTGGCCATATTATATCTACATCATAACTTTGTTATAAGTAAATAATGTATATTAGAGAATATTGTGGGTATGACGTTGGGCGGTGGAGGTAAATACTTAAAATTGAAATTGCACCATTTTAAATTTGAGTTAATTCCACCTCTGGCAGGTGCAGTCAAACTAGTTATGATGTCAGACGCCAGTACGCATCATTTAAATCTAATATTACATAGAAAATGTAATTTTTTACTTATAATTAAATTTAACAAATTAATTATTTATCGGTGCAGAAGTAAGATCAACTTTTCAAGACATTTTTTCGTAACTGACGAAATATTTTCAAGCGTGCAAGCGTAATTTGTATATTTTTCGGTACTCGAAAACAATTTTTGTTAGTGACCGGCGTCGTGTGTTTTTCAACCATCTGTTAAATGCACCCTATTAAATCTAGTTAATTTATTCAAACCGTGTTATATAATTGTATGTTAGTTGACTAGGCACTGAAAAAAAACGTATCGTTTTTGCGAGAATTTTAATTGTTAATAAACGCTATACCTAACAATAGAACATTATTAAATTGAGTGCAATCGATACGCGCCGTGGAGCGCAAGTGCAAAACTTAACGATGGGTTTTTGTAAGTCCAGAAACAAC
The DNA here is from genome assembly GCF_001856785.1 of Myzus persicae. Taxonomy (NCBI): domain Eukaryota; kingdom Metazoa; phylum Arthropoda; class Insecta; order Hemiptera; family Aphididae; genus Myzus; species Myzus persicae. The sequence goes on along the minus strand of NW_019104178.1, from coordinate 298,550 downwards.
TGCGTTCGGTTTAATTAAAGGTTTATTAGTTATGTTTAATGTCATCGACACGCGAAGGAATCTCGTGCTTTGTATTACGTAACTACCTAAGGTCTACAATTAACTATCTCCTGTTGCTCCACCTTTTTGTTTCCTTGTGACATCACTCAAACGTCCACGGACGTTATAATATATTGTTTTTCTTTTTATGTTTAACGCCGACTTAGTGCCATACAAATTATATAAATATTATATTAAACTACAAAGCTATCAAGTTTTTCAACTGGGTGGCTAAAGTTAAGTTGTCCCTTAACATAACAACTAATTATGTTAAAATATAAGGTAATTTCTGGATATTTCCAAATTTTTAACTGAAGAAGTCTGTAAGTTTAAATTATAACTTGAGTAAGAATACAAGTTAAAAGTTAGTTTTTTTTTTAATACAATATTATATTTAAAAACTTGTTCGTTCAAAATATGTAAAATGTTATGTACAAATAATAATTAGATCATAATTATATGTTAATAACTATGTCCATGGTTGAAACCATCCATTACAATAAATATAAAGAATCGATATGAAATGTATCAGCTACTATCACAAAATACTAAATGTTAATTATTGATTATTATCCAGTCAGCTCTCAGTAGTTTTTTGGTTTTCAGAAAAAAGATATTTTTTCATTATAAATAAAATTTTATAAAAAAACAAGTTTTCTATCTACTTTTTTTTTTATCGCTTTAAATTAGATTATTTTAGGAATCGCATTCAACTCGTTAAGTTAGATTACAGATGTATAGTTATAATGAATTAAAAAACAACTAGTTGACTGGTCTAACTACCTAGCCTGTGTCCAGATTCAACTATTTAGCTATAACTGAAATGTATTTAAATAAGCCGTTTGTTGTCACTTGATACGTATTAAGAGACAGTGTAAAGTAAATAGAGGTTTTTGGTCACAAAAAAATGGTATTAGACGTGTATAATATATTTTTATATGTAAAGTGGCTGAGATTCAACCAATTCCTTATGAGCTATTTCGTCGAGTGGCTGGCAATATTATTAGCAAACTTTTCTCGAAACAAATCTTATCCAGTTGTGTTGAGTGTACACTTTGAAATGAGAACCGTAAAGTGTAATAATATTGTAACGATGTGCATCGTTATTTGCGTATGGTTAGATGTTTCAACATCGAAATTGTTGCGTTACGAATATATAGCTAATAACAATATTAGAAAACCCTGCTGAGTGGCACAAATGTTCAATAACACTTATCTATTGGATAATACAGCCATTGAGCCAAAAACAGACCTCTAAATTTATGGCAAAATTATCAACTGCTATTGACTCAGGTCATAAATTTTAATGAAAGTTGCCATCGTTTATACAGCAACGAACATGTTATATTATTTTTATATGTATACATATAACTTACAGTTATTTTTGTTTTACTACCAATATACGTGGCAGAAATGTGTATAACAATGATGCGCAGTCGACCAATTCCAGAAAGGTACATTTGATTTACAACAGGAGCCAAATGATTATAGTTGATAATTATATTTGTTATGATATTTTGGTTTAGAAACATATAACTCTAGAGAAAAAAAAAATAGACAATTTTTAGTGGATGTCATTATATGGGTATATTGTCTATGGTTTACGGCCTTAATACATTTATGTAAAATAATTTGTAGTGGAATTAATATAATTTTTCCGTCACTATAGTATAATACTTATAAAGTTATAAATTATGAGAATATTAAACAGTTGAAAAAGTTATCATTTTAAAAACTATTTGGGCTTTTATCTTATAAATATTTATGTATTTTATATTACATATGCCGAATTATTATCAAGCAGACCTGCTAAAGAATTCTTCATAACAGAATGTTTGCCTTTATTACAAATAATATATGAATAGGTATTGTATAATTTATATTGTACTATACACATAATATAATCATATTTACATATACTATTTAAACATAAATTTATTATGTGTAAAGTTGTTGCTGTAGAAGTTATTAGAACATAAACGCATAGGACAGGTAGAAACCAAAACTGCAGTGTCATAAATAATTTATAATATTGCTTTGGGTTCTGTCTATCCTATGAGTTCTTTTAATAGTACCATGAAGATTGAGATAGCAAAATTTCAGTACCATAAATTGATCCAGTTTAAAATTGCCAACAAAATTAGTGTAATATACTTCAGCTAGAAATTGACTTATACAATTATAAATTTTTCACAAATATCGTCCTATTAACTATAAAAACTTCTCCATTTTTGTTCCATCAAATCATGCTAAATTATTTTTTTTTTATGCTAAAAATAAAATAAAAACTTAACATAATATTGCAATGAAATAACATACGATTTAAAATATCATAATATAATATAATTAATTTTTTTTTAAAAAGTGGTCTAGAATATGTATTTATTATTACTTATTCATTTACTACCTGACTGCTGAGGGACCAATATAATTTACAGAGATATTAATAAACCTGAGTTGGTGTTACACATACTCAAATTTACAGTTAGTTGTTTCATTACAACATTATAAAGTTAATACAAATGTCTTGAGATACTGCAATAATAATAAACATAAATTAAATAATGCATATAAAAAAATAACAATAACAATAACAACATCGACTTAAAATAAGTGTTGGTGCTAGGGAAATTCACCTAGGTGCTCATTGCTAATGAGAATTACATTTATTTTGTTTTTTTTTATTTGATAAAATAAATAAATTAGCCTCACTGAGAAAAATTCGTATGGAGGTCCAGGAAAATACGGCATTATATAAACGTATTCAATGTATTATAGATTATAACTATTATTTATAATTAAGACAAACTGTTGAAGTTGTTATATATGTATTATAAATGTCTTACATATTATATTAACTACCTATAATACCAGCTTTTTAGTGGCCTGATGAGCATGGTGGTATGACTCAGTCACAAAATGTGTTCTGAGGTCAAGCATCAGCTTTTATCACTAGTTCCTAGATGGTCGATTACCCGGGCTTCATAAATCGAGTGACAAATAATTCTCATAATTTGTGACATTTAAATACCATACGCACGAACTGTAATATAAAAACTTAATAAGTATTGAATAAATCATAAATTCATTACTATATATCATGCACATAGTACATACATGTTAAAATGCATATGTATTTAGTAAATGAATACCAAAAACGTTGAGAATTCTAAGTGCTTTAACTTTCATAACTTTATATAAAATGTGTTATGTCATAAATAAATTATTACATTATTAGAAATAAAAAGGGATTTGAGAAGCTATTCTCTTTTTTCAGTCATAAAATGACTAATAAAAGTATAAGAGAATAATAATATATGAATGCAAAAGTGTATTTTATTTCATTAAGTTTGCATGTATTATACTAGTACAGGCAGTCTTATAATGTAGGTACTTGAGCAAAAGTATTCAAATACATTTAAAGTACTCGTATACGAACAATAACTACTTTTGAAAAAGTAATTGGACAAAGTATTTTAAATACTTTCTCAAAGGACCTATCTGTATTATTAATCAAATATTAATTTTCAACTACTTATTATTTTAATTTTATTTATTATCTAATAAAAACACACAAAGATAAAGTATTTCATAGTTATACCAATGATACAATGTTAAATGCTCAATGCTCTATAAGATTAACGTAAAACATGACAATAGTTTCAGTTGATTTATATGGTAAAAAATACATTTAAAAAAAAAAATGAGTATTTGAAAATGCCTATTTAATACATTTTTAAATTATTTTTATTAATTGTGTCAAATACTTATTTCAAACAATTTTCAAAATAAATGTCAGAACCTATCTGTACTTGAATACTTTTTTAAAGTATCTTTTACAAGTCTGATGCCGGGTCGCATGAAAAAATTATTTAACGGCCAAATAAAATTTAAATGGACCAATCATGGGCCGCTAAACCATGTTTAAGGGATCCTTAGCTCACCATTGATTCGTTAAATGTTTAGTGATTGTTCATGCAACTTGGCATGATTATAGGTATAGTTTTGTGTTGGTGAGAATATTTTATAAGACATTATTGATACCAAAACAAATAGGTATTTTGTCCATGCGCGGAGTAATCAACTTAAAACATTCTTCTTGTTTTACTTGGTACCTTGGTATACTAATGCTAAGCTGCAGAGAAATCACTAAACATTTGACCAATCAATAGTGAACTAATGATCCTTTAAACATAGTTTCGTCTCAGATGATTGGTCCATTCAATTGTATTGAATCACTGAGACATTTTTCATGCTTCACCCGAAATGTGTTTCAAATGCTAAAAACATATAAAACAGTAAAAATAGGTAGAATAATGAGGGAAAAATGTATTTCATCATGAATTGAATTTACTGTAATGCCTATGTAGTAGCAAAAAGCACGGAAAATATTATTGCGGAAAGGTCGATATGATAATAAATAAATTACCCTCGTGGGGTATCGAGATAAATATTATGACTATTGTTATTGGTTTATTGCGTAACTTTTAACTGAATATTTTCATTCGATAACACGCCGGGTAGACATCCAAATGTTTTAGTGTAGTCTTTTGGATTCAAAGAGCATTTAAGAAAAACATATCCGACTCGAACAATGTAATATTCATATACCATAACGGTTACGCCGTGGGAGTAAAGTAAATAGTAATTAACGAGGTTATTGAATTTGCGCGTGAAAAGCCGATGTCATTCGACGCACAATAATTCCTCTTGAAACATAAATAAGAGTTCAACACAGAAATCGTGTATGTACACAATATAATGGTAATTATAACTAATCAACAAATGAATGAGTTTTAAGCTCTTTTCGGATTTTTGTGCAAGCACCACTATATATAGTCACAGTTATAAAGCTATCTCCCAAAGTTTTTGTTTTTGTTTTACCCTCGTTCTCATTCGCCAGCGGATCTGTAGAAACATTAAAAGGGACTGATTTTACAGCGAAATAGATGGGTCATTGAGGTTTTGTACTATAGTGTCACGACAAAGCGACGTTCTATATTCGCCTCCACACAATACGCGATGAGTCAAATTTTTTGAAAAGTTTTTTTTTAGCATAACTTATATTATTATACCCTTATTTTTGTCCGAAAACATTTAGCAAACCTTTGGATCTTAGAACCATCAATTTCCATCATCCGACAATCCGTCTGAGAATCATATGTAATCTGTTATCCTTTTATCCTTTTATGCGTGCAAGTGTACCTACATATTAATATTATAATGTGAACATGATATTGTGTCGATAGCATTATATAAAATGTTGATTTAATTTTTTATAATAAAATATTAAACTGATAATACCCGTATAAATTAAAAATAAATTGGGCCCCTTCTATAGATTAAATAGTGTCAAAAATTGTATAATAAATTTTAAACAAATGTGTTTGTCGATTGCGTATAATATTATGTTGACCGAAGTCATTAATATACTTACTTGGCTTACCAATTAACTATATATTATATATATATATATATACTTATACTATATTACAAATAGATTCAATTTATATTTAGGTATACCCAAGTCAAGATTGTAAGCGATTAATCGTCGTTTTAAAACGGTCATCCTACTGCATAATATCAATTGTTTTTAATTTATATATTGTTCAAAGTTTCACCGCATGTTATAGGCGCAAGTAAATTAAATTTGTTTTCTATTATTCTGCCTTTTCGTTACTTTTTCTAAGCTTTTCCAATTGGCCGGCCGTCTTAAAACTACTGCAATGGAATTCGTGTATATAATAATATGAGATATACTACTGGTACCGGCACCGTGGTCGTACACAATCACTTACAATATATTTGGAGTACTTGTACCACGCCGACTTTGAGGTATAAAAGTAAATAGTTGTTTCGCGAACACGCGTTAACCGGTCAATCGTGGACATTGGTCATGTGTAGTTTAAGTCATAGAAATCGTTTGTAAAGTTTAAAATACAATGGCCAAGTTCAACGTTAAATACTCTGACATGTCCACAGTTGAGTAGGACAATAATATAATAATACGGAAATATACACATAATATGTAATATGTATAGGTACTCAGAAGAACGATTATGTGTGGAAGTACAGTTATGCCTGAGTCACTGTAGCAGGACTATACACGATTGGATTGCTAATAAGTGCATTGCGTCTGCGTTAGTCAAGTATAGATGACCTCTATAGATTCGTAGGGTGGACGACTAAACCCTATAAGGATTTTTTTTTTTTTAAGGATAAGGAGGTATGCGTGGTGATAAAAGAAGTGCAATACCCTGTTTGTTGATTTGTATTCCCCTACGATGTGGCCTCAGTCGGTGGTTAATATAATATACTGAATAGTGAATACTGCAACTATCGAACGTTTGTGTGGATTATTTTACCACCGAACTCTGTGGAATAATGGAAACGTTATTTAGTGTTAACTGACACACTGCACTTTCATTCGACGGCTACTCTCTCCCCCCTTCTCTCTCTCTCACTCTCTCTCTCTCTCTCTCTCTCTCTCTCTCTCTCTCCCTCTTTCTGACTGATCTGCGTAGTTGCCGTATATAAGGGATGTGCGACTTGTGTGGAATTATATAATTTTCCAAGAGTTTTATTCTCTAAGAGAATTTCCCAGATTTTAAAGTAGATATTTTATCAAATTACTTTGTATATCGAGGGACTAAAATATAACAGTAGTTGTTAAAGAAGTTATTTTAATACTGTTTACACCAAAATCGTTTAAACAATTTTACAGACCGGCAGTTTCGTTTGTGTTATAATGTACTCACGTTTTATTTTATTACGAAATGATGACGGTAATATGAATAATTAAAATAATACATTAAAACGTGTTGTCAAATTTAAAATTAAAAACATTTAACGCCGTTTGAAGTAAGACGATTGTAATAAAATTAATTCAGTTTTAATCAGCTTGTATGTTTATTATAGTCGTTAATAATTTATGTTAGGTATATTTTATACTCTGATCGGGGCATGGTTATATTGGTTTGACAATGATGTTTTTTTTTTTTTAATTTAAAAGTATACTTTTTGTATCCATCATAACGTTATGCAGCAGTGAAAATAATTATTCAAAAACACAAAAAGCTGTGAAGATTTATAATTTTCACAAAAAGATGAGAGGGCAATAGCGTTTTCTAGAGATGATATGATTTTAAAAATATTCTAGATACTTGTGTGCTATTTAAACATATTTGACATTTTACCAACTTTTATAGTTTTTCTCCGATTTTGTACTTTAAAATTGCTTTTTCAATGTCATTAAGGCTGACAATTTAATACAACTTTCTTCAAAAGTATTTTTTACGGCAATTAAAAAGTATTGAAAATATATTGTTAAATTATTTTAATAAAATTCAACAAAATCACGATCATTTTCCAATTATTTCTTAGTTAGAAATTCATAACATTTTCAATTTTAATAGCAACGGCTTGGAAATTTAATGAAATATTCCATACAAGCTGTTCTTGCAGGAATCTTAAAATATGTATATTCCATTTTTTATCTATACCCTTTTTAAGTTACAAATCTTTCTAGGCAGCCGACCCGTGCGCATGCCCTAATCTACATGGTAGACGTTGGTGACAAACGAGTATTACCAGACAACCACCAGACGAAAACTGATCGGCACCGAGTACGGTTCAATATTTTGAACATAGTGTAGACATATTTTATGAAATCGGATATCTAAAATAATTTTCTTGAATATATTTTAGGTGCCACTTCATTTTTAGTTCAAAACAATAGGGACTAGAAACTTACTATCAACACCTTAAAATCGATGTTATTGTACAAACTAACCTACATTGGTATTAACTTATTATAATTTACCTCATAACCCGATACTATATAATAAATATATATATAATTGCTTTGACATAAATTTGTTCACCCCACATCGTAATACTGTAATCGTTTTGCTGGTTGAAAAATAAATTATTATAGTTATATTATAAATATAATATTATAAAATATCCTCATGGTTCGATTTGCTAGCCTCCTGGATAAATGGCTCCTTATAGATCTAGTTAGAATATCTAAAAGTTTTTATTTCTAATGTAATTGAGAGTGTACTGAATAAATTGATGGCGATTAACATCACTTGACCATTATGAGTGATATTAATTATCAAGTTGAACAGGATGCTTATCTGTGGCATAAAAAGAGCGTATTTTATTTTTTAAAAGTCACACGGTTTGTATCGGTAATCCAAAATATCCTTGTTGACTTTTCCGGACGAACCTGTAGACGATTTTGATACGTTGGTATGAGGACCTATCAACAATGATGTATATTCGATTGAAAAAGTTTGTACACGCTGTGCTTACACCTTATGGCAGCTGGGAAGACATTTCTGACCTTTATGACTACATAACTCCGGCGTACACAGCCAGCGGGTGGGCACAGTACGTCTGCCGGCGTCAAATGTCTATAACATTTACAGGATTCTATTGCAAAAGATTCGGTTGGCCGACCGACTGCGCTCTGTTGTAGCTCATGCATCATAATATATAATGAATTATTGACCAAATCCTCGACTCAGAAGTTCGGCTTCAGTCTAATGCGCCCATGATAAGTAGGTTACGTTGAATCTGATACGTGATCGCTTGGGAGTTTGTTTTCTTAGCGTCGCGTCAACCTTTTTTAATACAAGCTTAGGAATTGAAAAATTGTATTGATTTTAAAAAAAACTGCGATTCAATTGAGTTTAGTTATTCCTATTTAATATAAATAAAGATTTCTAAATTATTAATGATATAATATTATATAATGTACATAATATAAATTATTAAATAAGTTTAAAAAAATAAGCTTTCAAATAATACTATAAAGTGATAAAATAATAAAAAAATACTATAATACTATTTTGTCTAATGTATCTATACATTTTTCGTATTGTTAAAATTAAAAATAATTAATCACCAGTAGAAAAAAAATGTATTTATATAATTATTATTATTCTTAGTATTTACCAATCAATTCATATTATTTTAAAGGAACGTGTAGCTTCCTATAAGAATACACTTGTTTAATGATTAATTTATAAATAAGATATTTTTTACCATCGTCAAAAGTATTGCACACTTAAAATTTAATCAAGTTAAAACTATTTAATTTTGTAAAGCCGTATGACGTTTTATATTAATTTCAAATCGAAATGTTGTTATTTAACATATCAATTATATTACTCTATACTGACACACGTTATAACTCGGACAAAAGAATATTTGAATGACTGAATAATAAATATTATTTTCTATGGTTGCTTTGACTTAAAAATAAAATAATATTAATATAAAGTTTACTAAAGAAACGCAATATAATATTATAATTAATGGTGTGTACGTATAATTTAGTTCGTCATTCTAGTAGGTAATAATTTGTTAAAAATTATGAAAATTAAAGAATAGTATGAGTTACAAAAAATAATTAATTCAATTGTTTAAAGGTTTTTTACAAGAACCAGTTAATAAGCCATACATCAAAACCTAATTCATAAGATTAATCTGGTCGGACTTTAACGAGGTATTTGGTCAATATTTTATCAATATTACTAATATTATATTAGTGGCATTTATGACATATTTAACTGATGAATGAATTGCCCAATTCATCTGGAAACGTAAATCAAACTGATGAATGATAATTGATAACCATAATATTCTGAACTACGGAAGCATGATGCAGTGTTACAAAATGTTAAATATAAATTCATATTTTACTAAATGTAATTAATGTTTTGAGAATAATTTCAAAAAAATTAACGAGCGCTAATTACATTTTGGCCCGAATTCAACTTGATTCAAGTTTTTACTTTTCTTGCTTTTAGAATTAAAGCGTAGCAATAGAAATCTTTTTGTATGCTATTTAACTTGATGTAAACTTGATGTCAGCTCGTAAATTATAAGGTTTTGTTTTTTTTTAAGTGAATTACCACTGGTGTAATAAAAGGTTAAATTTCAAGGATCTCTAACTTTTTTATCATGGTTGTTTTATAAGACCGAGGCAAAAATTAACTGTTCAATTTATATATGTTCATTAAATTATACTAATCGATATGGTTGTAAAATTATTTATTATTTATAAATTGAAAACGGATTTTAAGATCTTCATAGTCAATATGTTTATATTTGATCCTACTAACAAATGTTTCCATTTTGTGTTCATCTGAAGTAGATTCTCAGATGAGCGTTGAAACATTAATAACACAAGGATCCAATTTTTTTTTTTTAATCCATATATAATAGTTATACCAATCACAACGTTAAATTAAAAATATAGTTTTTTAGCATGAAAAATGGCCCGTTTCGAATCCGTTTAAAATGACCACGTCTTATCCGAGCTTAATGAATCCGTCTTACAAGTGTGCAACGAAAAAAATTTTAGTTCATAATTTCTTATTCAGCCTATTTATAGTCAGCTGTTAAAATATTAGGGTAATTTTACCTATTATTGAACTAAAAGTCAAAAATCAACAAACCGCTAAATATGGTGTTAACACTTACCCCTTAAGTTTGATGATAGAAATAATAACACCCTATAAAAATATATCTCCATCGTACGTATCGTTAGCCTTCGTTTAAATTTTACAGTGTATTCACCTATCAAACTTAAAAGTACAAATATCTAATAGATATACAGTCATACAGATCATACATCTACACAGATATACAGAATAAACTAGATTGCTAACTGCGATACAGCAACTGTGTAATTGGTTGAGGTTACCGGCCCCCGTTTAAATCAAAACCAATGTTCGTTATCACTCGTGTTTATAAGATAACATTAAATAATTTGTTTTCGTAAAAAATATCCATGTTTATTATCGACCATGTTATCATGTTATCAACATTAAATAGTTATGATAAGATCCCATTGGCCTCTTTTAAATGGCGAATGGTAGCTTCACGTATTATCACAGATAGCAATCTAGTTTATTCTAAGCAAACTCGTGGTTATCTCTGAAATTGGCAGCCACAGGTTGTTTTTTTCTTTTAGTTCTTTACCGATATTGCTTTTTATTTTATTTATGATATAATAGAGATTAGAGATCGACACAGCTATAATGTATAAGACATATATCGTTTTAAAAATACAGATTATTTCAATATCGTTTAGGCCCCAAGGGTATGCTGCTATTAGCAACATTTTTTCTTAACAGTGTATACACAGTTTGCTGCTTATATTTAATAAATGTTACAACATTTCCGGATAATATAGTTTTGAATGTTTGGTACGAACTATTGGTAAATCTAATTTGATTCGAATGTGACAAAATATAGCAAAACCAAACATGAATTGTTTTATGTAGGGCGTTCATTTTATATATTATTCGATTTTGTGAGACGAAAACCACAAATACGGTTATGGTGTACTAAAAAAAATATTTCCAATTAATTTTTAATAAGAATTCGTAATATTGTCAACGGTGAACATTGTAGCTAATTTTTATTTTAATAACTATCGCATCCAAAAAAGTTTATAGTTAAAATTATTAAAATCGAATGAAATACATTAACACGTAAATAATCTTTTAGGCCAGATTTGAATGCTACGAAAAAAGTATTATACATTTATAACAATATTACTATAGCAATAGTAATTGTACTTTAATTCGCATCTCTCGCACTATTGTCCAACAACCTTCGCCTGAGCATTGCAGTTGGCAGGCAATTTGTTTACAAACATTGTTTCAATAAAATATGTTTAATCCACGTGGAAACAGCCGGTTTTGAAAATAATTTATTTTGAATCTCATTCACTCCCCATCCACATGCACAAACACATGTCGTATTATTACATTTTCTCTCAGTGCCCTGCAGTGTAAAATAATTCAACCAAAATTACATTATTGTTCAGGGTTAATCGATTGTTAATCAAGATTGATATGTACAACACGGAGAGCATTTATATAATATAAGTTTTCATATTAAACACAGAACATTGTTTATCAGTTAATAGTTTATAGTGTAATTTACTATTGCTAAAAATGTTCTGTTTCACACAATCAGATGGGCAGTGTAGAAAAATAAAATGAAGCAAAACATCTTTCCGGTTAATTTATAGTAAGTTATAAGTGTATTACTATTCAATGGCATTGTATATTTGAGTTATGTTTTACTTTATATATTTCATTACTTAATTTTATATTTTTTGTTAGTGCATTTAAAAAATAATGATATGACGTATATTCTTGTTCCATTTTTTTTTTTTTTAGTACAAGTATTTTCTTTAAATTTTAAATAATGTGTTACGTGTTATTAAAAGTTAATTTATCTTTGATGTAGTTATTTTTTTTCTTCAATTCGATTTAAATAAATAGAGCTTTATACATCTGGTCAGGAAAATTCAATTAAAATATTAAATTATGTTTACTTGAATCGTTTTAGTACTTAACTATAAATAACTATTACTCCGTGTCTCTTAGGATTAAGTGTATATTATATATATAAATATTATAAGCTTTATAATTGACTAAGTTTATCAAATAAAGTAAATATTTTAAAACCACATCATGATATTACATTTTTTGGATTTTAAGTAACTAAGTAAATGTTAAAACGAGAAGTTGTGTTCTTAAAAGATTTACTCGTGAATAAAATGATACATTACCTACGTACATTTTATAAAATATCAATTTGAGTGAATTCGTACAAATTACGTTCGAATTTAAACCATATTATTTACTTTTAAACTTATAAATTTAAGTAACGAAACCGGGAAAGTAGCTTAGCGATACATAATAGATTTAATTGTGCCTCGTTACTCAGTTGCGTTGGTCTCAGTAATGTATACTGTATTAAATTTGAATTCAATCATAAATCATTGCATATGAAAAACAATTATGTGCATAACAAGTATACGAGTATTGGTGTCCAGGATGCACCATATTTGTATGACAAATTTTAAAATATCGTAAATACTTGTATTGGAATAACAATATTAATATATTGTTAACTTATTAATACGTATTCAGTGTTGACTCGTGATTTAACGCTTTACATTAGGTATTATAATATAACGTTTTATATAATATCTATTCATGGTTAAATAGAGGTATACCGCGAGCAGTGTTGATGCATGTTATTGTTTACAAGTGATACCACGGAGTTTTTAGTCAGTAATAACTGCTATAATTATTTTACACGACCCTCCAGTGTGCTAGTTTATAAGGGTCGTGTAATAATTTACTTACTAAATACGCGGTACCTACCACGCACTGATCACTTGGTTATATTATTTCAAGTTGTAAATCATACTTTAAATACAGAATTAACTAAAAAGAAATAATTCACCGTCATACTATACATATAATAAAATATAACGCTTTTTCGTAAATACGAACTATAAATTACAGTAATTTGTTATAATCGCAGTATAGGTCATACCATAATATTTTATTTAAACTCTCATCATAATTTCACCGTTAAAATTATTTTAATTACCATGAAGGTAAGTTACATGATACCTAAATCTTTTTTATAAATGTCATATTATAATAACTAGTCATATAAAAATAATTACATGGAAAGTATGTTTTAGCAATATCATGATTTTTAACGATATTTTCAAAACGAAGAACTTAAATATACCGGACCAGAATGTTATTTATTTAGTTGAATGGTAGGCAACGTTCTGTGTAAGCATAAAGTGGTAAGCAATAACATATATCAAATGCTTGACACATTACTTACTTAAAAAAAGGTATCCATAAAGGAAATAAACAACGGCATTGAAATATTGGTGCCGGTTTCATTGCTATTGGTTAACAATAAGACACTTATGACACGTTAATAGCACGAAAACGGTTCGTTAAAAACAGAATGGGGAGAATTCTCAGGGGATGACACGTCGATAGAAAATATTCACTCAGTCATCTGTGTTTATCGAAAACTTTGATGCCTAAGGTAAGACAACACGACAAGCCAGCGGACATGCCAGTCACATGCGACGTATCTAAACGGCTCACCCGTCGAAAATATGACGAAGAAGCACTGGATGGTGGTGTACTGAATAATGGTAGACTGATAAGAATGTGTCATGATAAGGAGTGACCGCGGTAGTGATCCTACAGACTTATTGAAATAAAAAAGAGAGATTATAATATTTTGTACCACCTTATTATAATGGATGTGATCTTCGCAGTTATTGCGATTCTCAGAGTAGCTGAGTTCGTTTCTTTAATAATTGTAATAATTAAATAAACGAGTTTCCGAGATTGACTCAGGTATTATACACAAAAAAATGTTATAATAAACAATGATATTTTTTCCTGGTTGTTAAAATAATTTAATGAACTGTATCATTATAATGACGAAATAACCACGTTCATATTATTATATTATAATAGTGGTATGTATACAATAAAAGAATGACAATTAATGCCAATGTGACTGTGATTTTTTTAATTACAAAAATACATTGAATAAGATAATAATATTATTTAGTGAATGTATATTTTTTACTTTGTGCAAATAGTTGATTTTTTTTGCTTTACGACGAAACACTTTAGTGGAGCACTCATATTACCGAGAAGTGGTGACTATATAATATATATACTTTGAGACAAAAACTACTTTTTAAAAATATTCATTTATAGATACTTATTTTAAAAAAATATTTGAATATTGTTAAGTAAAAAAAGTATTTGATTACCAAATATATATCGTTAAAAGAAGTTTTTTTTATGAATACTTTCAAATTATTCATAAAATATTTATTTTGCCTTTTAAATTACCTAAACCGATTTTCATGTTTATTTGTTAATTTTAGAAAGCATTTCACAAATGATCATTTGTTGCGACTATAAATTACTCATCGGTTTTCTTTTTCAAGGTATTTGAATTTTCAGTTGTGCATAACTCAATAAAAAGCGACGCGAAATCTATAATGAAAATAATTTCAAACAACATATGGCTACGAACTTGGACACAAGCTTCTTCTAAGCTAAACGAAATTATAAACACCATCATCGTATGGCTCTAGTCACCGGACATCTCCAGAAAAATAGAAACCACAATCATCAGAATATGCGATTTGGACAACAACCAATAACCCACCAGTATATTCTGTTGAATAGGAATGACCCCCTTATATGCGCCAGTTGTAGCGCACCTCCCAAAATTAAACAGGAATGCCTCTCGTTTGAAACGGATAAACGAGAAGCAGCTAGGAGTAAGTACCAAATATTCTTTCTGAAGCCTATCATCCAGACAACATAAAAAACCCAAATATCTTTATAATTAAGACCAATTCAATCAATCCTCCGTGACTTGATACTTGTATACTAATATTAATACAATTTAAGATATAACGTAAACCTTTATAAAGTCGTTGCAGCCAATGACGCCGAAGCTTTAAATAAAAAAAAAAATTCAAACAAAAAAATGTTTATATTATTTTATTTTTTATTTATTTTTTTACACTGTTAATGTTAAAATAGAAAATATATAAACTAAAAGAATACGTATTTGAAAACTAATATTTACTCTAAGACCTAAGTACAGATACCTAGAGGAAGTATTTAAAATAGGTACCAATATGTATTTTAGTGCTTAAAAAGTATTTGAATACTTTTACTCGAGTAGGTACTTTACAAATGATTCTCGATGTAGTTGTCTAAAATAAACATAGGCTCAAACAAATCAACAAACATATTTTAATCAAAATAAAAGAAGTTATCTTATAATTTAAAAAATACATAGGTACATCATTATCACGAGGCGTTCATAATTATACCAACATCCCTGACAGACAGAAATCAAAATAAACATTGAACTATCAAAAACAAAAACAAAATTTACTACATATTAAATACAACAAACCTAATTATGAGTCAAATATCTAAGGGTGTCTTAAACAAAATACTGTATTAAAAGTAATGATTGAAAACTAATTTATGATGCAATTTGACAGATGCTGCAAGTCGGGTTTGTGTGCGATGTGTAGAATAATATACTAATATCTATATTCCAGTCACGTATGTTTTGATCTAGCAGTCCATTGTTTCGAATGTTCTTAGTTAAAACATAGAATTTTCTTAAGATAAAATAAAATGTCACAGCACAAAATATGGTTTGCCTTTTTTTTAATAAGACGTGTTTCAATGAGTTTAAAATATGATAATTCGCACATTTTGTATTTTTATTTAAATCTAATATTATTTACATACATAATATATTTTTAATAACTCTTGAAATAAATTATTCACAAATATTATATAATTTTCAATATGTTAAACAAATAATTTTTGATTTCTGTTATTTTTATTTAGATATATATATTTAAAAATACAATATATTTGCATCTATGAGTTTAACTGAACTTTTTTTCTAAACTATTTTAATAATAATTATGAACTCAAAATGGAACTAAGAAAAAAATATATAAATTTCATAAAATTAATCAACTCTATTACTATAACTCAATGTGATCGAATCTATAATTGTATAATGTTAATATCTGATGTGGCGGGCCACGTGCAATTTATTGTACATTTAATGGTATTTGTAGGAGTCGTTTCAAATTAATATTTGAAACAGAATTCTATAAGAATTATGTACTAAAGGAACGTTTGTCATACTAAATTTTAGAACCTAGTAATTTTCAACAGAATAATAAACGTGTAAGTTATCTCCCCGTAATTAAATGAAAAGTAAAATTTATTTGATCTCAAAATGCTCTATGAAACACTCTTCTGTTATTGAAATCTCTTTCTGATTTTTCTTAATGCAATTTTCGACAATTTTTGGCAACATTTGTTATTTTTGTATGCTTAACAAATTTAGATTCATACTTAAGTTGATAATTTATAAAAGAAATAAACCCAATGTATACATGACCAATTTATTTTATTTATAATAAGCTCTTAGAACAGTGTGGAATTAATCACATGTTCAAAATGATATATGTATGTGTCGTAACAGAAAATTAACGAGCCAATTATACTGAAATATATCCATTTGATTTTCAATTTTTTTTTTTTTGGTTTGAATATTAAGTTTCAAAATCCTAAACTATTTTCTTTCTATGTGATATCAGATAAACAATTTATTCATAAGCCTAATATTGGTATTTTCATCAATGCTATTTTTGTATCATTGTATGTTATTACAATATTAGAATACTATTATGTTACTTAAATATTTCATGAAATATTCATTTAAATAAGTACCTGTATCACAAGTTATTAAAATAATATTATCAATCAAATCAAAACCAAAATATATATTTGATTTTAAAAATGATCCACAACACAATATACTGTTATCATTTTTATTTCTAACAAACTCTGTAAATTTACCTCATATTAAACTTTGGAGTACCTATATTGAAACGTGTTATTTCCATAAAAAAAATGAAAACATTTTGAACCGACATTAATTTAGGTGCGTAATTATTACGTAATATTTTAATGGTTATTTTTTATGTCATCAAGAAATCTTAAGACAATTTGTAATTATTTTAATTTCTGAATTTCATCGTTGACAACAATCGCTGAAACATAATACCTGCATTGCATTGCCATAATTTGTCCTCACGGTTATATTAAGACAAAATATAGTGATAATATTATTAAATTTTAAGTGTCATAAATGTTCTGATGCTCGTTAGTTGTGAGGACTGAGGACGTTAGGTAAATGTTATTTCGGACGGTTTTTCATATCAACCACGTGCGGTTATCTTTTCCATCTATGCAAGCACGTAATACGTTATGAGAAAACCGTTTCCACTTTCCAGTTTTATAGAAATAGGGTCTTCGAACACATTTACATTACATTAAACGAGTGTGGATATAGTAACATCCAAGATGCATTACAATTGATTAATATTAACGGGTACAGTCATAAAAGAGATAAAATGAATTCCCTTAATTTTGAGAACGGCTTTTATGAGTAGTGTTCAGCTAAACCAAAAAAATTGTTTTTGAGATAAAAACCACCAATTTACAGTTGTTGTACGCTGTTATTTCTCCGCATAATTACAAGTTCACTGGTATCTCGCCGAGAGTACCTACGTTGATTATTATTTACGATAACGTAAACGATGGACCTTTTGCAGGAACCAATTTTTTCAAACAATTTTAATATTATTATAAAAAGTAAAAGTTATTAATGTTGACAATCATTATTGTTCAGTGATGTTGTGTTTACATATTAATTAGGCTTAGTGGAAAAAAAATCATTTGATTTTTGACATTATATTCACACTCAGATAGTCAGCTCTACACCAAAATATATTATATTCTTATTTTTTATCTTAATATTTAACAAAATAATAAATAAGACAAAAATGTCCCTAACTCACAGTTGGTCATAAATCATAACATACTCACATAAACTGTAATATTCACAATAAATATTTTGTATATTCTTAAACAAACATAGAAGATGTTAAATACATTATTCTATTATGCATTTTACATTTATAGAAAAACGTCTCCTATCGGACACCTCTAAAATATATATAACATCCAAAAAGTAAAACACACAAACGTCCTACTAACTGAACTCTCTGAAACAGGCACCCCTGAATAGCGGACAAATTTCAGCTACCGACTAGAGTAGTGCGGTGTTAAGAAGTTTCACTGTAATCTTTTTAACAATAGGTAGACTATTACAATAAACTAATAGCTTCCAATGATCACTGCAACTACCATGAGTTTTCTAAAAATGTTATTTTGAAGACTTTAATTTTGTTTATTACTATATTACTTCAGTAACGCCATATTAATTTAAGAACATTTTTTTGTCAAAATATCAACTTGTGAAATATGTATTAAAAAAACAAGGAAATAAAAAATTAAAGACTCCAAATATATGGTCAATTCTTCTGATCAAGCACCCCAATAAAATTATTTATTATTTTCAACTAATTTTTCCAGATATAAATTATGATGTAGGACATTCACTTTTCGGTTCAGCTAAATTATTAAATTGTTTCAATAATCTTAATCAATACTTCTATAACTTCCATCAATTATAACTCCTTAGTGTATGTCAGCTATAGAACGCTACACAAAGACTTAAATATTCAAACCCTATCCACACTGGCTCCATACTATCAGGTACCCATACAAATTACAAAGTTCGAGTACCTGCCTCTAAGTATACATATGAAACCACTCTAATTCGGTATTTATCAATATTATAATATTGTTCCCGATTATCCACCTTGTCATCACGAAGAAAATGTTCTGCAATATACTTAATATTTAACTCTAAATAACTATATACCCATGCAAATTATATTTGAAGTAATTTCAGTAGAATTGCCTCATTCATCGTGTCACCATGTGTATACAATATACATGACGTATATTTTATGTTCTAAGCTGGCAAGTATTTTATTAAGCAGATGTTATGAATATTTTATTTTAATTAATTGATAAAACCAATCAACTGAATTTATATACGTATATTATATGGGACCACATTGTAATTTTCGTTAAAAAATAAAAATCATAGTTTAGGCTATAGAACATGAAATGAATAAATGAAATTTAAAATTTAACATGAAGCTCATACAATATTCTAAAAATATAATATACTGACCTGATATCAACAATTTGGTGAATGAGTATTTGACATTTTTAAACTAAATATCCAGCATGGTCTTTTACGAAGCTGAAACAAACAAAAACACATTTGATTAGGCATGATAAATTATTTAACGACTAATTAAACAAATGGGCAATACCACCAGATATTTAATCATTTAAACAACATTTAAAAAATAATTTAATGAGACATTGTACCTATTATCAGTTTAGCACAAACCATGTATAATTTCGACTTTTTTATAATTCAATATCTTATTAAATGTACTTTATGTATTTATTCAAAAGTCTTTTAATTTAAAATTTTTATAAAATATCTATTATATTTTAAGCTATAAAAATGAATACTAGATATTAAAAAAGTTATTAGAATATTCGTGAGCAAAATTAGCTTATCGCAATAACATGAAATTATTTTCATCATTGAATAATTATTATTTTAAAAGTATTAGACGTTATAGTATATGCGACGCGCATATTTCTCATATTGAATATTTTTATTACAATGTTACAATATTGACTTGCTGAGTAAAAATTATTTAATTTATTGGAAAATACAATTTAGAACAGAAAACTAAACTCAAAAAGTATTAAAACATATTATAGAACCTTAAAATTGTAGACAAACTGTATTTGTTCTTATTTTGCTAAAAACGTGTAATTAGCTTATTTTAATAAAATCGATCCCATCAATTAATACATTTATTTATTATTGATTTAGTTTTAAATATTTTATAGTTATAAATGAGCAGACAAGTTGTACAGTAAGTTTTAAAATATTTGTTAATTGGTAAACTTAAATTAATACTAATTTTCGTTTTATTTCTAGTTTATTTTTAAACCAAAAACCACTAAATTAAATTAATTAATGTCGTTACCGATTTAAGATTTAAATGCCCACTCATATCATATTTTTTTTTAAATAATCCAGACAGAAGAGGAGGTCGTTGATGAAAACAGCTTCTGTACAAGTTGCTTAACATGTAAGTAAGTACCTAAATAAATGATTAGTCATATAAATCAATATTTTTATTTTCAGCATTAAAAATTCCAACTATGGAATTATCTTAAAACATGCTTAAAATGATTGTAGATTTGTTTAGTGGTTTACTTGTATTTATATTATATACATAACATACAACATGAAAATGTCCAATAAGAACGAAGACGAAGTATATGAATGGTCGGATTTAAGACCATGCCCTGGAGACATATTCTTATTGGTGGGAGGGAAGGGAGGAGATAAGAAAAAATGACACTCAAGATTTTATTCTCCTTTGACATTTTTGACTAAACATATTTCACAGATCCCATTTACTGTTCATGTATACAGTATGCTTCTACAATTCTACGCCTATATAGTGAGCACCAGAAACGTAAATCACATTTGCATTTATTTAACAAATAGGTTGATTGTGAAAAGCCATTACTTATATCATTGACAATGAACACATAAGTCTTCATCGATATGACACTCAAGTATTAAGTACATTGTAACATTTCCTTTTGTGAAAAAAAATAGATCGATGTTATTTAGCATCAATAAAATATTATGATGAATACTTGTCAAATATAGGTATTTTTCAAAATTTAAGAACCAATTTTTTTTTTAAGCTTAATTCAATATATCTTATGATTTTCTTATAATAAGTAATATGACTTGTGTTCAATGTAAATAATATAAAATAGGATCAGAAAAATGTGTAAGCATAATAAATCAAATTAGGCTATTGTAGTGAGTGTGATTAAAAATATTCTAGTTCCACGTTGTTAAAAAAAACACAGTGAGTTACGTTACACAACCTTAAGATTACATCCTTAACAATTGGTATTTTTGGGTCTTTTATTTGTTGTGATTTATTTATAAATAACAATAGTGTTCATTATATTATTGAACAATGTATATAAATACAAAATATGAAATTCACTCATCCTTAAATGTTAAGGTGGTCGGTTGCCAACTGTTTTATTTAATATCATATTTCTACAATTATTATGACGCAGTGATGCGTTTTGAATAATAAAAACTGATTTGAGATTATTTTTTTGAAGTGAACAGGATTTTAATATGATAAAAAGAAACTGTTTTTCTAATTCTAAAATATTATATTTGGACACAGTTATATCATTTGTTTACAAAATATATCATTATTATCATATGAAATATATAACATAATATATAAATATATATATTGTATAATAAAGAATTCAAATTCAAACAAATCATATTATACTATATATTTTATTTATTATTTTAAGTAAACATATAATGTGTATTTTTTTTATTTGTCCTTGAAATTTTTTGGTTTAGATATCACGACTATTAAAATAAGTTCATGGTGGGGGGGAGGGGGCACATGCACCATATATGCAATCTCGTAGAATATGCTAGTATAGTTGATTTTGTTAACTGCAAAAAATCATACAAGCGTTAATAATTATTACTATACAATATTACAAATAATATAAACAATATCGGTACAACTGAGTCTCCGCTATCTAACCGTCTTCACGAGTATTTGCCTGTGAGAGTAAACAACAGTTGGCTGTTCAGATTGTGATAACTTGGGTATTTAGAACTTAGAAACGAATATATTGTGTAGTTGCACGATAATTATTATTAACGTTTACTAAGCTACGAAAAGCGTAAGTACAACAAATAACAATATATCGAGTAACGTAAACAAAACAAGTCAGAAAAGCTCACTCTGAGGCCGTGCTAAAGTCCCGGTTTCTAAATGCATTTTAATACAAAGCTATAAACTATAGTTCCGTGTACAAATTAAAACAAATTTGGTTTCATATTTTGTTATCAATTGATAATGTTCTTAATATATTCTGGTACTAATCCATAATAATGCTCATATGCTGCTGTACCTACCTATATTTAATACTGACTCATATAGATGTACTTTGAATAGAACCGTTGTTAAATTTGAACCCCAACAATGGAGCACTGTGATGGACTATTATATGACTACGATGGCTATTAATAAATAACATAATATCGACAATTGTAAGTCGTAACTGCTATGTGCTGGTATATTGCTGGTAACTTACAGAGGGATGTACGGACACAGCGGGGTTCTAACAAACTTATGTTTAGAAAAATTCAGTTAAATATTATTATAACTGTACAACAGAAAACTATACCCGATAAAGGCTGACTACAATAGGGATAGGGAAGTACGTACCCTCTGCCTTAATAAAAGTCCGAGAAAACGTTTAAAAACAAACTCAATCTCTGAGAACAGAGATATTTCATCGTTTCCGGAAACAGTGCTTTGAAAGTGCTATTATAATAACATTATAATGATTAATTATAACTACTCATAAGCAATTAATCGGCACTCGATATTGACTAGTTGAATAGCGGAGAAACACGCCTCATACTGTAATGATTTATGTATACATTGTGTTGTAAGTGTACTACACTGAACCATGCAGTAATTAAGTTTCCAAAGGGCTCGTTTATTGTTCAATAAATTATTATTGTTTTGCATTATTATTATCCTCATCATCACCATATCATATGTTTCGGTTTATTTAAAATCTATTTCTACTACCATCAAATAAATGTACGGACACGTAATTTGATGACGTAATATCGTAATGCGCGGTTTAAACTGCTGTTGAAAAATTGAAAATTTCAAACTATTTCCGTCGTCATCGTAGCGGTACTCTAACAATATAACATAATGGATATTTGGAACAGCTTTGAATTCTTAAACGTTTATACTTTGGGTAAAAAAAAAAATACGCTGTTTTTTCAATGCAAATTGGTTTTTATTCAGACACCTATTTAGTATTGAACACACGGGGCGGGCTATCAAATCAAATGGATAAGAACTAATTGGCTTAGGGATTCTCGGCGTTGGCGGCGGCGGTGGCGGGTAATGCGATGGGAAAATAAAAACTCCTCAGATTCTTCTCCATTTGAAGGGTGGTGGTAGGACGGGGGAGGGTGACGCGAAGACGATGTGACACAGATAACATTGAGTGGATTTTTTTTTTATTTATTCCGCTCGTTTTGCCCGCAGTTTTTCGTACGGTAGGCGGGGATGGTCGCAGTGTGGGGGGGGCCGGCGGCCGCCGGTGGGGGTGACGTCTGCACAGTGCACACGCTGTAATCCTCTCAGGCTCATTATTACGTCGGCGAATTTAAATTAAAAATATATTATAGAGATCCTGGATACGCGCATTACTAAGTACACTCGGTCGAAAATCCTCCACACCTCTTTGCATTTATAATAATATAATTTTGATGTAAACCCTTTGTTGACCGTAAAGAGATTTACGCGAGTGGATTTCGGTTAGTGCGCGTGCACGATACCTACGTCATAGTTGTTGTTGGTACCTGCTATTATACACATAAGCGCCATCGCTGGTATAATATCATACACACATACATATTACAATAATAATATTATATGCTTTATCGATTACTTCATTAAGGCATACTTGGCGTGCGGTGTGCGTTTACATCCGGTGAATGGCTAACGGATATCGGCTAACCGTTTTCAGGAAGGCGCTGTGCGTTTTTGTTGGTCGGGAAACTATTGCCAAATGGAAATTCGTACGGAGGGTATAAGTTCTCACAGCAAGACGGTAGGTGCGTATAACATAGCGTGTTATTATACTTATGGCGTTTTTGGTTTTCTTTTCTATTTTTCGGGAATCTTGCAGGTAAAATGTTATTATTATGCCAACAGAAATAACGCCCCACGCACATACACATTCTTATAACATACTGTTAACGGTACCGTAGTCGCGGTATTCACGTAGTCTTTATCGATAACAATAATCCAGCTAATACATTAACATCGTCGGACATACTGCCTTATTTTTTCAATAAAAGAATATGAGATAAAATTCTAGTCAGATTCATTGCGGGTGCTTTATTTTATTAAACACGTTGTGTTAACATAATTCCATTTATACGGAGTCTCGTAAAAATAAATAAACAACGAGCAACAAAATATATCTTGCAAAAGCACTATTATTATTATAGAGATGTGAAAAAAAAATGAAAACTTTTAATTAACACAATTGTTCAATTTAAGATTTAAATTCGTTACTTCATTTTATTTTGAGTTCACTGCTAATCAAATAATATTTGTTATATTTATTTTAGTCATAAGTTCTAAAACATTTTCTCACTATATTTATAGCTTTTGAGTTTTAAATTAAACACTAGAAATTCAAAATTTAAATAGTTTCCAGTTTATATTTAGTCGAAATTATTTGGAATAAAATAATATATTTTTTAAATTTAGAATAATTGAATTGGCGATCATTTTGAAGTATTAACTATAAAATATATTGTCGAATATAAAGGTAATAGTAATTTATATGTTATATTGCCACTAGTGTTAGTTAAGCAATTAAAGTGTAAATGTTTTTCAAAAACTGTATACCTACCCTTTTTTTATTTTTGTTGACGTTAGTTCTCTCGACATAATATTGCATAAGAACGTCAATAATATAAATTTTGCTAATGTTTCGAATAATTAACTATATTTAATCATGTCAGTTGATATGGAATTAGTAAGAACTAAGAATGAAACTACTTTTGAGAAGGCAAAAATAATGTATTAATTGCAAAGAATCGTGTGTGATTCATATTATCACATTATCTACCCATATTTGACAGCGAGTTAACTTACGAGAAATCAAATCTTTTACTGTAATGAATACATGAAAGATAAACATGAAATGTATGGTTGAACTGAAAACAAATAAATTAAATGTGCATTTTCGAATGTAAAATGAAGCGCGTATAATATAATATATTGTACATTGTTTGAACTAGAATTTGTTATAAAATAAAGCAGATAATTTATAAACCATTTGTACGTCAACATATGAAATAAAAAAGTAATACTCATTTGATGGACTGTGAATAAATGGCAAAAAAACATCATCACATGTGTACAATGCTCGATGGCCAATTACAGCAGCCACGTTGTCAACTTCAAAAAGATACATGTTGTCACACATACTTAAAGCGTTATAAAAACAATGAATATTAAGCTTGAAAGTGAAATTCAAAGAAAAAAAAATGGTCACGGTAATTAATATAAACTTAGATTAATTATTCATCACAGCTGATTATTTCGTACTCATAATAATAATAGTTGCTTACTAACATTTAGGTTTAAGATTAACCTCCACGATAATTATTATTGTCTCTATCCAAGTTAATGACATGTATAAGATATCATAATATTGTTATCGTATTATAATTATTTTAACTTAAAACCATCGTTGCGTATACTATTACGAGGTGCCACTTCAGTAATATTATTTATGTCTTCATTTGACATCGGTTTTGTATAAGAATTTAAGTGTGGAATATTTAAGTGTTATTTCCCCGGACCCCATGAAGTCTGTGGAAAAAAAGATAATAATACGAATCTTAATAATTATGTAAAAATATTAAACCTTTCTAAATAAAACACGTTACTTTGGTAGTACTTGTGAAGCTTCTTAAATATTATAATATAATCCTTCGTTAGTATAATATTATAAGTTTAATAGCTTATGGATTAATTTGAATTAAAATGTAAAACAGTTTTTAGAATCTAACAATATCTAATATTATGATAACATATTTTTGTTATAATATTATCTCATACTCATATTTATAATTAAACATTGTAGTTAACATTGTTACTATAGGCCGTAAACAAAAATTCTCCTCTGTTGTATATTTAAAATGAAGACATTTTTCCCGTTGCACAATTAGAATAATGTGTGAGAGAACTGCTTTGCTTCCACATAAATTTACTTATTTTAAAGTCGTATAAATATAAGTATCTGTTTTATATTGGTTACATTTTTTGAAACAAATGTCATAGTTTTTTTTTTTATTGAAATCTCCTTAAATCTGCTTTACGTGGTTTTGTAGACGAGTGTTAACAGCTAAAAATCTCATTTCCGTTAAAATGAAAAAACAAATCATTTTGTTACAAGTACACGCGCACTCGGTGTCACGTAACTCGTGATATATATTTTGGAACTTGGTGATTTAAAGGCCGTTAAAAAAAGATCTAGTGCGCAGTTATATTATTATAATATATCTGACTAGGTAGTTATTATGTATCGTGTTTCGGGTTAAAATTTAAAACGACGAGGATTTGAGCATCAATGGCACAGATAAAATACGATTTAGTCATATATTATGATGTTTGGCTGATGATAATTTATTGTCTAGTTGTACAAATGAATACCTATACATATTATATAATGTATTATACTTATATGCACGATAATAGATCTACATTATCCTACTGGAATCCAATACCTACATTGAGATGACGCGCTTGTTCTTGTATCACTGAAAAAATATAAGTGTTGATAACATACTATATAAACACGAATAATAAAACACTATAGGTGATCCGTTCACGTAGAACCGAAACAATCAAACATAATGAAAGTACACTTAAAACGTCGAGAAACTGCTGTATTCAAAGTGACCAATCGGTTGGCTCTGTACCCTCTATATATTATATATATATATATATATATGTGTGTGTGTGTGTGTGTGTGGTGTGTGGTGTGTGTGTGTGTGTGTGTATGTGTGTGTGTGGATACCATGTGACTGCGTGAGCGTATATTATAAAGTAGAACTACTTTGGCAGTACGTACGACTAGATTCGATATTTTTTTTCTTTCCTTTTTTTTTTTATCCATTGAACGAAGATTGAATACTTTCGGGGATCTTTTCAAATAAACATGCGGTTACCAGATCAAGTAAAATAAACGTCTTTTTGACTTTCGAAAAAGCACGATTGCGTGTGTGGAATGTATAGCAAATACCTACACAACCCAGGTATTTTTATTACATAGCGGTTCTTTGTGTAGGTATCGTGGTTTTTGAGGTTGTGCATATCTATATAAGTTATAATATTATGTTTAATGTTTATTTTGTAGGTACTATCAATAAACATACCGATAGAATGTTGTTAAACTATATTTTAAATGATTATCATTAACGGTGCGATGAAAAGCCAAACTAAGAGCGATTGAAGTTTCGACCTTTGAGATGGTAGGAACCTACCCACTAAGCACAGACGGTGAAAATTACAGTTTCATAATTAATTCAGCTGTGAGTATTACGCGCTTGCGTGTTTTGGGGGGATGCGGGTGGGTATGTGTGTGTGTGTGTGTGTATGCATTCGTTTCGTGGAACATTTTCACGTAGTTCTCCCATTACAGACATTAATTTATTTGCAACAATTTTTATTTAACAAGCGAGTAGTTAACGATATGGTCGACCACCTCTTAAGTAGGGTAGAAAAATGAAATAATAGCCGGAAATGAATTCGCGTTTTAAGCACAATATTCAATTCATACGAATGTGCGTAATTTTTGTTCCATATTCAAGGACTGAAAACAATTAGGTATATAAAAAAATATAAAAAAAAAATATAATATATATATATATATATATATTAAAAATATAATGTACGATATTATATAACATTGAAGTGACCGTTTCATTATTAAAGTCTGTTATTTGTACCGCATTGCTGGCAAAATGCACCCACACATACGTAAGCACACTGGTGGTCAATAGGAAGAGGGCAGAAAAAAAAAAAACTTTGTGTCTGCCTGTGCGTGCATATTATAATATGCAAATTATATAATATGTCAAGAAGACTATAATCTATCACAACTCGAGTGAGAGTTATGAATGACCAAAACATCATAATATAACCAAAATCAATAGTAAATATATCACTTTATAAAATATTATTTTATTACTTAATATTGGATTCTGAGTGAAGCGATGAATAACGCCTAATGCTTTTAAAATGATGAGTGTGTTTAAAAAAAAATTTTTTTTTTGTATCTGTCATTGCCTTTTGGATTGTAAAAATACTTGGATTCACAATTTTTTAAGTTGTTTTTAATACCAAGTTGGATCTAGTTAGTACCTATTTTGGCAAGAGTCAAAAGTTAAAATTGCAAATATCATATAAAATAACTTGAGGGACAATGAAAGTAAAATAGGAATTTTCACGCAATACCAGTTCTCCACAAAATCGATTTTTGTTGTAATTAAAAATTGATAACTTTAGAAAGTACCAGGAACATTATATATTCACCGAATATTAGAATGAAAATTTACTAGACATAACAATATCAAAATAAGTTGGTTGTCTTTTCGTTTTATTTCTAGATATTTAAAAATGTAATAGAAATTATTTTTTAAATGAAAATCAGGAAAATTTACAAATTATTTTTTTGTTCAATTCTTATGGGAAACCTTTGAAAAATATGAAATACAAGTTTCCTCATAAGTTATTTTTACTGAATGATAAATTCATAAAAAAATATTTTATTACATATTTTTTTTATAGATAGGGACATAAAAATTTAAATTCACTTGGACAAAATTAGATATTTGAACTAAGAATTAATTATTACAGCTATAGTTGTTTTGTTGTAATTCAAAAAGATTATTGTTAGGGACTTTTTACATATTAATATATAATATTATTTTATTTTATATACATAATGACGTTTTCAAAATATTTAGATTAGTTCTAAACATTATTGTT
The DNA here is from genome assembly GCF_001856785.1 of Myzus persicae. Classification (NCBI taxonomy): domain Eukaryota; kingdom Metazoa; phylum Arthropoda; class Insecta; order Hemiptera; family Aphididae; genus Myzus; species Myzus persicae. The sequence goes on along the minus strand of NW_019104178.1, from coordinate 269,389 downwards.
TATTTTATCGCAAACATATTCACACTACGTTCTACGGTAAATCCGGTAATGTCACAAGAGTTAACTACAATAATCAATTATTTCAATGTATTACTATACCAATATAATAATTATAGAATAAATGTTTTTGGTAGCAATTAATTCAATACCTACAGCATTACCTTCAAACATTTAAATAAATAACTACTATACCAATCTAAATGTATAGTAAAATAAACTTAATAATGTGGGCTGACAGACCTTCTCGGCCCAGAATTGTTTTTCTTTTACAATAATTTTCATTGAATTCAAATTCAACATTCCCATTACAGTAACCTTCTCAATTATGAGCCATACTTGACACCTACAACAGTACAGCATAGCAGTACCTACTTGCCCACTTCTTTATGTTTATCTTCTCTGCTTGGTTTATTTTTAATAATATTAATTATTAAATGTGATGTGCTCAAAAGAACATTACTGTCACAACTTGAAAACAAATTTATAATAATCAACATAATTGTAAACAATTATAATTCATATTTCTAAAACGATTATTTATTTACTTTTGAAAAAATTTTACTTGACATGAACATTATATTGTTTCAATAATATTTTAGTATCCTACAATCATCGTTGTCTATTAAAAATAGAATATATTATGCAATAGAACTGCGAAATATAACATCTTAAAAATGCTATCACGTTCAGTCATGACAGCTAAATAATATTAATTAATCGTATAACCTTCACGAATAACGAATTTTTATTTTGGAAGTAAAAATATTACCGAAAGAGTTCGAAAACGAAAACAATATTCACGTCCAAAATCGTTTATGTCACTTGGTGTGGTGGTGCTGCAACTGAACTCACCAATTATTATATCAATAACACAATTAAATATTACGTTTACCGAAAACGTAAAAGCCGCGAGCGCCGAACTTCGATTTTAAATCAACCGAATCAACGGAATTGAAGAAAGCATGCTGTTATTTGTCTTAGAGTTTATGTTTTGGGACAGCCATTTTTATTTTCTTCGTTTTCGACGAATAATGACGCGCACAACTCTCTATTATTACGAGTACTTTAATTACTAAATTAAATATTGAAAACATCCAGATACAAAATATTATTGGTTATATTATACGATCTTTTTATGTTTTTTTAATAACCTTTTTTCCTTTACCAAATAAATATTTTAAACTGTATATTTTGTTTCTAAATATTACACTCAAAACACAATATAACTAAATAAGAAAATAATTTGATAATACACTTTTGTAAGACATTTATGATTACAATTGAAACATAATTTATTACTCATCACTAATTATTATGATCTAGAAATTTATCTAAACACTAACTTGTACCAGAAAGAAACGCATTTTTTATTACACACTTTAATATTAACGAGTTAGGTGAAAGAATTTTTTCATTATTTTTTTTGCAAAGGTTCCTACAATGCATGTAAACAGAAGCTGGTATTAAACCCATACTGAAATCAGAAAATTTTAATATTTTGAAAATGCCGTAATTGTTAACACGCTGAAACAGTAAGGACAACAACTGGGTTCTTCTTAGATTATGTTTATACATTATCTAAAGCAATTAAACTATAATAATAATATATTCAAAACTATTAAACAAACTTTAAATAATTTCACACATGTGGCTCGAATTCGTGTTAACCGAGGGGCTATGAAAACCAAAATGATAATAAACTTGTAAGTGAAATAATTTCTAAGAAAATAAAAATATATATAATGTACCATTAATGTTGGAAATTAGAATGGTAATTGGTTTAAAACAACCAGGATGATATATTATATTATATTTAAAAATACATTATTAGGTAGAAACACAGAAGTATCGCATAACCATTAGATTGTTACCTACTCTTTATGTCGATTGATTTTAATATAAAAATTGATTTAATTTATCATTCGTTTTGCATGATGAAAATTTTGAAATTTTGGTTATGTTTTTTATTCGCAGTCAAATACTTGACATCAAGGTTTTGTCAATTTCAATGGACATTCTGGTTTGATAAAATATTTACTTTTTACTTTGTAATCAGTAGAACATATAATATTTTACGATGACACGAGATTTTGACGGTGATTATTATTATTTGTATTTTTTTTTTCCATGGGCTGACTGTCAAAGTTAAATAGAACAAAGCTGTTAATCTGTTGAAACATTTTTATGTTATATTTCAATTGATAATGTTATGCACTGATTTTATAATGTGTTGAAACATATGCAACCTAAATGAAACATTGCCAAATGTGAGCCTATTACAATATGTTGTACCCCAAAAGACACTTGGACACAAAAATACAAGTATTACGTTTTGTATTCTAAAAATCACATTTCCAAATAAATTTTGTGAATATGTTATATACACATTGCGAAATATGTTATTATCTGAAAATCTTATTATCAGTGTTAGAATGCAGAGCTTTTTTTACTAGAATATTAAAAATACAACTGTCTAATATTGTAGGTATTCAAAAAAGGAAATGGATAATTATAAAAATAACAGAAAAATGGTTTATATTTGTATCGTAATCACTCGGAAAAAGTAAAATTACAAGAAAAAATGTTTTGAGACATTATTTATGTAGGAGTTGTTGTTAAGTTCACTAACATATCTTGAATTGTACAAATGCCCGAATTCCGTTCAATAATAAGCCTACTACCTAATAAAATGAATTATTTTTCGCAACTGATAAACTATGATTGTAATATTTTGACATATATCTTCTGACTATCTTTATCTGTAAAATGTTTGAACTCTATTCGGACTTAATCACGTTATTTTTCGGATACAATAATTAGTACTTTTGGGACTATGTGAGCCAACTTACTGTAATTATACGTTTATATATTAATATTATGTGTTAATAGTTAAATTACATTTAAAACAAAATAACAGCAGGTAGATATAATACCATAGCATTATTAGATTATATGTTTACATTGTTTATAAGTTAGATCAACTAATAGATTCCTTTAATAAATTCTATTCATTGTTGTTATTGAGCGAAATATAATTACAATTTACTAAAATTGAATTTGTTCAAAACGTTTCTGATATAAAATCAATCCAATTGTATCTAATAATAAGGCCTTGTTTCAAATTTAAATAATTATTATTTTTTTTTTTTTTACTGTGTTTTAGTATATGAACTCATATATTATAATAATATTATAATAACTTCATATATATATTTTTTTACTATGATTATAATATAATATAATTTATTATGTCAATTATATGGGGGAAAACAAGATGTTGATACGTTAGTGGTAAGATATTATTCTCATGAAAACATGTCATCTAGGATGTGTTAAATATGTGATTTAGTTTATCACCTAACGGTTATTACAGTTTTTTGCAATTCATTAAAAACCAATTTATTTTCATTTAACTATTCAACTGTTTTAAATGACTCATTCATAATAATCCACTCACATAAATACGTTGAAAAAACGTTTGTAACGTCATTCATAATGTTATGTGCATTTATTATAAAATTTAACTTAATGATAACTCAAAAATAAATGGTAGAAAATCTAAAATTAATTGATTTTAAATAATTATTTTTTAATTCAGTTTAACTGACAATAGGACACTGAATTCAAACATAATATGAATACCTACTTGAAATCAAACATGAAAATATCATTATATTAATAATATAAATTGTTTCATGAATATTACACTAAATTTGATTATTATTAATAATAAATTACAGTATTTAAAAAAATAAACTGTAGTCGATTACAGGGATAGATATCGTTTGCCAAATACCGGCGATGTAGCTGAGCTTAGTAGAAATCCTGTTTAATAAAATTCTTCAAATTACTTCTTTCACGTGGCTGTTAGATTCTAATTTCCTAATTTAACATTTACAAATAACAAATCAATATGGTGCCCATCTGTAATATGTAAGTCTCAGTGAAATAGAACAGCTGCACGAGTGCCCAATGCCAATACGTTGGGTTAAGATAATTATTATATGAACATAAAGCAATTTGGTCCGATTTTCGATACTATTATAGTGGGCATTAATCTACGTATTATGCGATGTAAAAAAATATTTTTTTTTTAAGATAATAATTAGTGATAATTAGTTTTAGTGTTTCTTTTTTGTATTTTTTTTTTTTTTTGTACTACATAATAAAATATTTATATTTTAACGACTTTGTTAAACGAATTAAACAGGGTTAACACCACCCATTTCTTTTATATTAAGATAACTTATTACGAAAAATTGAATATCATTCAGTAAAATAAAAGCAAAAAATTATCTTAACACTATTACTTTTTAACGAATAGATTTATCATTAAAAAATAACTATTAATCTGGGATTAATGTGTTGGATTAATTATTTGGTTAGAATGCTGCTAATAAAAAAAAATACAGAATTAATTAACAAAATGTGTAACTTTTAGAATAAATTGTTTATTTATAATGTTATTATGATACTGAGTTACCGGGTAAATACTATTTAGTGAATTAATGGTTTCAATATCATTTATATTTAATTGTATGTGTTTATTTTTTTTTCTTTTACTGCATACATATATTTTGCTTCTAATAAAATAGTTAAGTGTATTGTGTAATTGAAACATACGTAATTTCAGGCATAAAGAAATACGTATTGCTTGATATATTGTGCTAAAAACTTATAACCAACATAAAACATAATATTATGATATTTTCAATTATTCTAAAAAAAAATCATTGTATTATAGAATTATATTTTATTTTATTTAGACGATTTACTTACATAATCTATACAACATGATAAGCATATGTAAAATGATAGATTTTGACTTAATGTTAAGACGTGAGATGTATCTGGTTATTACAAATTATTCTATAAGTCCATAGCCTCACGTGTTCTAAAATGGTGTGGTGAGTAAGTTTAATGGTCATTGTTCCTGCAGCAATTATTTCAATTAGAGTATTATGATGATTTTTGGATTTAAAAGTGGTTACGGCGATGTCGTGACAGTTTCTTCTACATTGTAAGTATATGGAATTTTGTACATGCGGAAAGTTTGTTTTATGATATAGTATAAAGGACATATTTTGTAATATTATGACCGAAAGTTTTGGTTTAAAAAGTTTGAATTTTAGATAGATTATTTTATTTTTGTGAACCACCGAACTTAGATACCTACCGACTACCATAATGATCTAAGAAGAAGTTTGTAAATATTTGGTTTGGCAGTAGATTGTAAAGTAAGCGTTTTCGATACTACATACAATAATCGCCTCTCGCGAGTCTATTACTTATTAAACATTTGATCGTATTTTGTTTTTGTAAAATTTTGCAATTTATGTGTCATTAAAAGTGACATTATAGCAGATTCTTTGTCTTAAGGAGAATGTTACGTGTACAGATTGTGGCTCATTAACAGCAAAGCACCATTTAGAGTACCATTAGAAAGTGTTCAACAGCAATAACTATAAATAGTTGCGTGAGTAAATATTGCTTTATCGTTTGCATAGCGTGCGACAAGGGTAATATTAAGAGTTGGTTGGGCTAAGCAGTGAATAATAATAAAAATAAGAGAAGCCAAAATTGCTTCAAGAGTGACTCAGGTTTAAATGGGAGCTAATCGAGAAGGATATGATTCAGTCTCATAGGCACATCAAATGTGTGTTTGTGTGTTCAGTTAAATAGGTTTTGATAACCAGAAAATAATATGATGATAGTTGGATCTGTTGGTTTAAGTTTAACTAAACCCAGTAGGGTTTAATTCATTTTGTAAGTTTCATTGACTTGAATATTTCTTGTTTTTCTTTCAAATGTTATAAGTAAATATATTATAACTTGTACCTACCACCGGAATCAGGTTATTTACTAAGGAATTATTATAAAGGATTTAATCGTACGTAAAAATAAAATAAAATCATTTTAACAATCAAAAATGGCTTTACAGGAAAAAATCATGAAGACTCATAGAAATGTCGGATATGGGTCATTTTTAGTTTATTTTAAAGAGGAAAACTTTATTCAGGTCACACTCAACTCTGACTCTCAAATCGACTTTAAAAAACTCCAAAAAAAATGTATTTCAAAACACTTGAACATGTATGATATAATATATTATTAAAACTTAAATGAGAGGTTTGAAATCGGAATCCACTTGCATACAATTTTCGTTGGACATTATTTATTATAACACGAGGTGGATGGTTAGGTTAGGGTTTTTACCAAAAACACGTCGGCTTCGAAACTCTTTATACATTGAGGTAAGTATGATATACCACCTGTTTTAAATGTAATAAACTTGGATTTTTTTTATTATTATTTTATTTATAATATACCATAATAAGGAATATTAAATTAATAACAAATAACAAATAACAATACAGCAATGAAAATTTAAAAAATTAAAAATTAAATCCTGTACTTCAAAGATTTAAAAAATAATACTCAACAACAATCAAAATAAAACTGCATACTTTATTATAAAAAAATAAGTTATAAAAAAAAAATTGCACAAATATAGTCGTTGACCCATGAGAGTTAACATCTTGAAAGTTGTAAGTCAAATGTACTTAAGTATACAAGACTAATTATATTCAATATAAATACGTTATTAATTGTAGTAAGTTATCATCGTTTGTATTGAAATGCTGTATTTAAAAATTTCCTTACTAATCGTTGGTAGCTAAAATACGATAAAATAAAATACTATTAACATACTACTATACTCTTTTTCGATTGAAACTGAAGATAAAAACAATATAATACAATTATAGTACATTTGTCATCTATACTAATAGTATTTTCTTATACGAAAGTGATACTAATGAAATGGCCTTGCCTACAACATTTCTACATTATTTGAATTCTAAAAACGTCATCAAAATATAAATTATATAATATAATTAAAATAAGTAGGTACAACATAATTACTAACGTTTAAACTCTTTAAAACATATTATTGATGTCTAAAAAATGTTGAATGCCACAAAAATATACTGAGTACTCATACATTTCAAAACCTAAAATGTGCATATCCTTTATTTAGAGTAATAAATTATTAATGCTTTGAGTATATTCTAGTAGTTAGGTAAAACTTAATAGTGATTGTTTTCTTCTAGGTGACTTTGAAATAGACGAGTAACTAAACCCAACAGTGGGCATAAACTAATGTATTCAGCCAAAAACTAAAAGATTAATGTGTGCGTATATAATGTAATTTATGAACAAATCAACAGAGATTAAAATGAATTTCAAAACATTTTCGCAAACAATATAATGTTATAAATCCACTGTTGGAGTTAATGAGACTATCGAGTATCGATGATTTCGTATAGCAAATTCGATAACAATATAAATCACCAAGTAAAGAGTAAATCACGGACACCGCAAAATATTGATGTTGATAGTTAAAATATATGGGTAGAAAAATGAACAGATCGGAGATAACTCAAATTTATCAAATAATGACCTCGTGAGCGGAAGAAGAAAGGAGTACATTTAAACTTTGGTAATTATTTCCTTAAACTAGCTGAGCGACAATGGAATATTCCATGGTTGTGGTAAAATAAAAACAAAAGTTTGAAACTCTACTAACTCATTGTATGCTGGAAGAAGTTATTGATTTGAACTTAATCAAATTTGAATATGAATGTATAGTTAGCAGTTGTCGGTGATTGTATTATCAACGAGCTGCTATCTGACCAAATAAAAAAAAATTGTAATAAAACAAAATAATATTGTCTTTGTCGGTGGTGGTGGCAGCGGTGAACAATATAATATTTATTGTAATATATTATGAATCCAATAATCACTGAGAAAATATGAGTTTGAAATACAATTATTGTAAGGCTCAATTATTCGTTACACGTTTGTTCACATATTATTGACTATGATGCTCATCACTCATCAGTAATCACTAATTAGTCATCACATAATATTTAAAGTTCATGTCAATCGCTTTAAACAATTATGTATGAACTAATAATAAATTTAAAAAAAATTAATATGTTCTTGAACTGATTTCACTTAAAAAAAAATATGGCATGCTACTTGATATTTTTCCTCTGCAAGAAAAATTGAGGAATCATTGATAAGTTTTTGGGTATTGTTATAACTAAGAAACAAAAAAAAAAAACACAAAAATGTACTTTAATGAAAAAAGTGTCACAAATGCACGGTGTTGATAATTATTGGTTGCATATTCAAATTTTTTAATAAAAAAAATCGGTTAGGTAAGTAAAATTTGGTACTCAGAATGAGTCAGAAAAAAAAGAGCTGTATCCAACCCAAAACTATTAATTTATGTTTTATTATCATACAAATTAGTTTGCATTAAGATAATATACAACCATTACATATTTGTTAAACCATGGTCAATAAGTAAAACAAAGTTGTTAAAATATATTCAAGGAATTTCAGAGAGTAAGTGATAAGATTTAAAATTAAACTGATAAAAATTGCATATTCAATAGTGAAAATCGATGGTAACTATTATTAGTTTTGTCCTTCACTATCAAAATATAGAGTCTGAAATTATTCTGGTATTGAGAAAAGTTCTTTTAGGCGTATAAATTACAGTAAAGCTTTAAATAATTGTTGTTTTATCTGTATAATACCTATTTGTAATCGTATAAGACACGTGACTTAAGTCCCACGTGCATATTGATGCTGGATTAATCGCAGAGGATTGTATTCTTCTGTGTTCAACGAAAAAAAAAAAAACTAAAGGAAACCAAAATTAGGATGTATGTATTTAGGGCCTTTACGAAGACCAGCGTGGAAATTTTGTCCATCAGGAAGATTTCCTTTTTCCGAATCCGGATGGTTATGTCAATATAATGTAATATTATTATATTATTATATTATTATATTATAATACACCACTAGAAAAAGAAATTCGCAATCACAGTAATCGTCATCGTCGCCGTCCCCATCGTTGGCAATGCAATAACGGTAATATTATTATGATGTCGTTTATCTGCAGCAAAAGAACACTGTTGTATAATAAAAATAATAATAATATTAATAATAAGTCCGTTGCGGTACGCGCGTACAAAGAGGTTAAATAATATCGTTTTAACGACCGCTATTTTGGTGACGTCGTCGCCGCCCTTCGATACGGTCCTACACCCACGAGTGGTTTATTTATTTTTTTGCGTTCGTCTACTAAATTTATTTCTCGACATGAAAAAAAAATAAAACACGTGATAGTGGTAGTAGATGCAACGGAAGCTCTTCCACCGGTATATGGAGTAAGTCTCCGTATGTATATGTGTGTGTGTGTGTGTGTGTGAATGTCTCTCTCTCTATCTCTGTCTCTTTCCCTCTCTATTTCTCACCCCTCCATTTTTCTCAACTCCACCTTCTCCCCCTGCTCTCATTCTCCATCTCATCGTTACCCCTTCTATCGTTCACACCGCCCCTCTTTCTTTTATGACAAACCCTCACTGGTCTTGCCGATGGCATACGACAGTGGCGGTGGAACTTTTACCGACGACGTCGAGCAAGAATCGTTTTCATTCATCACTCCGTCCATCACATGTCCACGCCACACGTGCAGGCCACTTGATTATTGTCTCTGAAGACCCATGGCCGCCACCAGTATTATGCGTGATTGTTTTTTTACACTGTCGTCGCACCACACCCATCGATCGACGTAGACGACGGGACTCTTTTTCTTATTTTTTTTTTTGAACCGAACCTCTCTATATATAGCTGTTGTTAGAAATAAGCCATTTGGCAACTGCGAACGAATTCTAGTATGATATTATTCGACACGATTTCAAAAATAAAACGTCACGGCGTTCAATAATACGACAGTCGACAGATGAGTAATTCGCGCGTATAGGTAGTTATTACAATAATAATATTATATGTATCAACGGACTCGCAACTAGTAATCTGATCTTTGGCGATAATGAGCCAGACTGTATATTTATTATGTTCTATTATTATTTGTGGCAAAACGTCAGGTACGCGAAACATCCTAAAAAAACTCATCACAACCCCGATATCGTCTCAAATTGTACACTACAAATAGCGGAATTGGAACGAATACCTATGTTTTTAATATGTGACGTTTTATCCAAAACTAGTGCTGATTTTTTGTTTTAAAACAATCATGCAGTACAGCGTAATATGTATAGTAAGTATTATAATACATGTTAGAGTTATATTGGATGATTTACATTAAAATGATTACCATAATTACATTTTCAGAGAGTACATCGCTTTTCCAGACGTCGTACCCAATGATATATTTTACATTATATTCTATGTTTAATCGTTGTCAGATTTAAAAATTACAAGGGTATAATAATTATCATACCTATCGTCGTCGTCGTGTCTATAAGAGCGTCACGAGTAGTTGTACTACATTAGTTATAATTATTGAGGATGATCTTAAGCGACATGGTTCATCTAGAAGTGTGTACGTAATTAATTATGTTATTCATAAGTTCAAAAAGGTGTTCGTTTCGTTGACCACGCCGGACGACTAGACACGCAGACTACCAGAACTACTGCGAATCGTTTAAATTGTACGTTGAACATCGCAGCGTATTTAGGATACCGCCGTTCATTTTACCGTGACTGCGGTATAAAACACAACAAAGTTCACACCCGAGTAGGTTGATTTCTGGCCAAACGTCGAGTCAAAGTTAAACCGAACTACAGTGCGTCGGTGGTTGATCCGGAACGGGGTCGGGGTTGATGCGATCGCCGGGGATTGTTGGTATATACCGTGCCCACCCCTGCCACCGATATAAGCCAGACTTATAATACTAGATGTGAGAACAAGTCGACTTAACCGAAATAAATAAATAATAATAAAGAAAAACACGCCGTTCAGACAAATCCGCCGTCACCATGTCCCTCGTCTGCGACACGACTCTAACCCGGATCAGTACAACAGTGTGTGTATACATTGCACACGCGATGTTGTGTCACGTATGGTTTGTTTTTCTTAAAACGATTTTGACCGTAGTCTGGTGACGACCAAGAAGTGTACGTATACTATGACATGACATAATAATTATTATATATTACCACATAATATAATGAAAACTGACGGCTGACCGATGATGGAAGTCCGGTGTCGATGATTATCGTTCGATACGAGTCATCATATATATGTATATATTATTAATAACGTATAATGGATAGTGGACATGCCGTGGACTTTAGCATGTTATTAAATTGTATGACGTGTCGTCCTGCCGAGGGATCACCTAACCTAAGCGTGGTGGGTCCTACACGCTCGCGTGGCCTGATGTGTTAAAAGTTATCCCCAGGCGAATTCGGGTAGGCTTATGAAGAAACAACTCTTCCCCTCCCTCAATCAACATTTTAAGCCCTTTTAATTAACCCCGAAATTCAATATCAATTATTTAAGTCCGTGTTTAAATTTAATCACATCACATGGGAGCAAAGCGCTTCGCAAAGAAAATCACGTCAAAGTTGACATAATATTGGATAACTATAATAATAATATATACATTATTTCCTATTTTATACATGCACCTACCTACTATATATGCTAATAAACCTTTACATTGTAATGAAGAAAATCCGTGCAATATCATAACATCTCGGTTCACTTTGAATGGTTGTATAATGTACATTATACAAACTACAATTATTATTTTTTTATACCATTTATTAAAGGAATAGTTAAAAAAAAAACAAAACGAAAAAAATGTATTTATATTATATTTTAAAATTGGTTATTGTCCATTATTATTTCAGACGCATTTTGACATCGCGTGCAATCCAGTATTATATTTTTCAAATTACCAGTCCATATTGACATTTTTCACGATACTCAATGGGTTATATTTCAACAATTTTAGATTTTGTTTTCGATGTTTGGAAAAAAAATGTTCTCTAGAGAATTTATACATGTATAGCAAATGAAAAAAAAAACATTTGGCGATTTCTGGCAAAATAAACTTTTGTGCGATTGCCAAACCTATTTGTTTTCGAATTTACTATAAAATTGCAATAAAAAAATGAGCTTTCGTATATAATAGAATGAATAATATGGTGCAATTTGTTCGAAGAATAATACCTTAAATTATTTAATTATATAACATTATAGTTGTAATATTCAATGTTATAATGTGATCAAACCGTCCTAGTATGAAATGAACATCATTATAATAATACATTGTAATATTATTGGAACAAATTATAACATCAAAATTGTCAGAAGGTAATAGAAAAAAATAAAAATTAGGAAAATATATTGTTTAGCTGTTATAATCATAATATAATGTATATTTATTTAATTCCATTAGTCATTTTATAAGTTACCAATTTGTATTTCGGTCATCAATTTATTAAGTTTATTTATGGGTTTTAAATGGCTTAATTATGGTAGAGTCATCTATATTGAAACACTATAATTATTAAGAAAAAATGTCTTTTTTTTGTCAATAACTTCTAATTAAAATTTAATTTTTTAATCGCTTTCTTCAACCAACCGAAAAATTAATAATAAGACAAACGTCAAAATCGAAAATATAATTATTATTAAGAAGCAATATTATTCAGTTTAAGCTGTTATCTTATTTTTTTAATCCACTAAAGTACTTGTATTTTTAATCCTAAATCAATTTGTGAGAACACAACAATTAATTTTAAGGCTTAATCATTATAAATCCCATTAGATAATATTATATTGGTATTACCATCGCTTAGGTGCTCAAAATAGAACCCACCTAATTAATAATTATTCATTTCAGAAGGGGATAATTGTTTGATTGTTTTTAAAGAACACGATGTAATCATCGTGGCCTGTGGGTATCGTATTCAAACAGTCTTAAGTGTTGTACCTTAAAAATTTTCTCGGATAATCTATTATTCATTTAGATTGATCGAGATTTCAACGGTGCATTGGTTTACAATAACGTGTCTGTTTTTTTTTTTTTGCCAGTTATTCTACAAATCTAAACCTTACACTTTTTTGTTTGTAACGTTAAAGATTTAATGAAATTAATGATGAATCTCAGCTTAATATTATAAAATATTATTTAATATGTTGCAGCTTCAATGGATAGCGTAATATTACATTAAACTATTATGTATTTTGCCTCAATAATAATGTTATGTTCCTCGGTTATTTTTTTGTATGTAAAATAAACTACTTAATTGGTTGAGAAACGCTTTTCAGATATTGGAGTTTGTATCCAAGTCACCCTGCAAAACTTTTTTTGTGCGAATTGAAACAAAAACGCTTTTGTGTAATATTATATAGAACAGTTCAAAATTATCATTCATGATACTATTGAGTATCTGATAATACTCGAACATGTATCATGTTATAAGATGTATAATATATTATATTTGGTATAATATAAGCACCATATCGAAATATTAAATTTTTTTTATTATTAAAGATGATTCGACATTGCAGGTGATCATTATTAATATTGTGAAATGACATAATATCAATCACTGATTCAAAATAATACATGTGTTTAATTACGGTGACAGTTTTATGATCCATAATTGCCTAATATATTATATAATATAACTGTTATTTCAGCAATTTCCAATAATAAATACGTCCGTAAATTTTCCATATCACGGCACTATAGTAATTAGCCGAATGAATATGATGCGAGAATGTCTCGTCCCATTATACAATGCGTAACATTATCATCTTATCGTAATATTGTTATACGGGGTGATAAATTTCACGTAAGACATAGGTATTTTCTTAATTTTAGAAAACACGTACGTTTTTGAAAATATTTCTATCATATAGTTTTAAATCGAAAGGAACTAAACAATATCTTTTCAAAATATTTAATTTTTTACTGTTTTAATCGATATCAGTTTTAAGTTGTTAACTCTTTTTAATGACAACATAATATATATATATATAAATATATTTCATATAACTGTGAAGCAGAATATTATTTAAAGTCTTTTTATCTATGAAAATCAAAATTTGGACTAGCAGTTTATTAGTTATAACTTATAAGTGTTTCAAGTTTGAACGAGTGGAATAGTGGATTAACATTTTGTTGAGTATCCCAGTAAGTACCATACCACTCCATTAATCTAACTAAGTACTTACAGCTCATAAACTATTCGTCCGAACTTCGATTTTGAAACATAGATGTATTCTAAAAAAATATTTTACTTTGGAATGAGGAATTAAAAATGTACTTTTTCATTTGAAAAACTTGAAAATAAAATAAAATATGATAATGATAAAAAATGGTAAAAATTATATATTTTTAAATGTCGCAAGTGTTGTTTTTCAAATTCAAAATTATTTATAATGATACGTTAAATAAATACAACGGTACAGTTTATTATATCGTCGTATGAAAATACCTTCGTGTTTTAGGTTCTACGCGCACGCGGGGTGAGGGAACTATGAGAAATAACGTTCGCGTGATTTTTTTTTTTATCAAATATATGATATATTATCACCTATATGATTTAAAAGATATTTTCCCAGAGTTTTCCGACGACTCTGCAGTCTGAATTTGACACTAGAATTATTTGAATGTTTGGAAATTGGAAATTTTCTATTATTTTCTGAACATTAACAGCAAATACCATGGCACTGAAAATCGTTTTAAGAATGCACCATCCGTTTTTTAAATTAAATACGGGCTACACATAATACAAAAAGTATAAGGGCAGACGTATTATAGTAGGTAAGTACACACACGTTCTTATTAGGTGCACCTAGATTTCTGTTCTTTTTTTATTATTCCGACACCGCATTTATTGTTTGAACAGTTACTTTGATCATCGTCATTTTCTTCTTCTATTTCGCTGCACGAGTGTGTTTCGTACATATTATGTAAAAAATAAATAGGATTTTCAATCGAAATGGGTACCTCTACTGCAGATTATTTAAAATCAATAAATTATCCATTTAATTTTGTTTGACGACTGGTGGCCATAATGTTTTTAAAATCGTCATTAATTACCGCGGTTATTTATAAAATGTGCCCATTTGTAATATTTACATTTGCTATTGTTCGTATAAAATATTATTATGACATAATATGTCTAATGAACGAATTTACTGTATACATATTGCTTATTACACAGATTTCGAGAAAATGTTTTGCGTTTTATTTGTTATACAAATAACGAAAAAATAAGAACCAAACCTTCAACGTTATAATAGTATCATAAATTTGTGAACTATTCGTTATTAATCACTCGACGACAATACCAGTTATATATTAATATTGTTAATATTATAATTCTTATTATTTAACACATTGTTGAGACGACATTATGTCGTAGTCGACGCGCGACGGTGGCATCCGTTGCAGGCGTACTCCATTGTCCATTGAGATCACAGTAATTATCAGTGGTGTATTGGTAAATATATTTATGGGTATACGCACTAATAAAATATGTATAATCTACCAAAAAAAAATTTTCTCGCTTCGCTCGTAGTCAATAATCATTACAATAATTAGGTGACTTAATCTCTTATATTATATTATTTTTATTTTATTTCTTTATTAAATTTTCAGTATTTTTACTAATATAATAATATTAAAATTAACACTGATCATCAATGGAACCGACTAGTATTCATTCTTCTTTGTCAAACGATACTACGATAAGTACAATAAGTCGTAAACTCGAATAGCAAGATTCAAGAAGGAAAATACCCATTATTGCAGTAACAATAATTTATAAATAAATCTATAAATAAACACCATAAACCATTTAATTGGCCATAGCCTGATAAACACTTAATAACATCAGTGGTTACAAAAACATAACATCGCAAGAAACACATTTGCCGCGCGTTATAATTTATAAATGACATAATACAGGTTGAGAACCATGGACTGAGCATTCATACTCCATATTGGTAATATTACATAATATTTTAATAACATCTATTTTTCAAAATGTTATTAATAAATTTAATTTAAAATTCATTATTATATTAAAATAACAATTTTTCCTATGAATAATTGGTTTTCGAGTTATTTTAAGAGCGTATACCCGTAAAATGATATTTTACATTGGGTATACGCTGAAAATCGAAAATCTGCTGACGGGTATACGGCGTATACCCGCGTATCCGTACCAATACACCACTGGTAATTATTCATAACTTATTATTATTATTATTATTATTATTATTATTATTGTGACCAATATGATGTTTTATACCAAATAATATATATTTATTAACTGCCTAAGTGCTAATGCTCCACCTATTCGTGCGGCGATGCAATGTGACGGTTTTATCACCGAATTGTTACCTACCGTTGCCGTTAAAACTTCAAAAAACTGGAAAACACTAAACTACCATATATTTGTTTCAGTATCCTTCGAAACTGTACAAAATAACTACCTTCCTATGTATAATGATATATTGGTACCTATACCTTATTATGCGCTATTTCGTCGATATCGGTAGCCACCGGTGAAAATTAAACGGCTTTAAAGGGCTTTGGAATGTATTATTATAACGAGCTGCACAATGCTTTTATAATAGTATTGTATATTATAATATACACTTATAATATTTACCCGTAGGTATTATGTTTTATTCAGATGAATACATTCCTTCTTCCTAATTCTAAATAACGAGTACCTAGCAGTATGATGTGTATCGCTGAACACATTTTTTTCTTATACAGAATATATTTTATCATAATACCTAAACTGATGCGATCATAATAATAATATAATACATGGGATAGAATTCTAAGCCTTTGACAAAAATGTCGTGACAAATTCCAGGTTTAAATATAATAGAATATTATAGGCGAAATTAATGATGAGTACTCGACGAGTGACTTATAGCAAAACTATTGGATGCGGTACGATATATTTCTACTTATAGGTAGGTACCTATACACGGCAAAATTCGACAATCAAATGTAAATAATAAATGGATTATTTGCATTGGAAATATATAGAATAGTATGTAAATATAAGCTACAACATTTTTAAACAAAAGGAAATATCTGCATTAAATCTACAATGTTTGCATGCCTTTGTGGACTTAGGTAGTACGTACATGTTCAAGAGCCTGCATAGTACGATAAAATCATTCCCCGTGATAAAGTCACGTGTTTTTCGATTATTTCAATTTCATCGTAAAATGATTTTACTTGCATTCAATGCAATAGTTTCAGCTTGCTTAGCTTAAAGCATGGCACTTGTGTGTACAAATAGGAAACAAATTATAACTCTTAGGAAGGTAGTGTTATGAAAAATGAATTAAAATTTTATCTAATTAACTATCCACAATATTATGTATACTAATATATGTTTGACATTTTTTTAGAGTTGAAATACGATTTTGCAGAAAATCATTAGACCTGTCCACTATACGTTGAATAAATATAGATCAAAGGAAGAAATATGTTGTAATATGTCCTAAAGCTTAGTAAGAACTCGACGACAAAAACTAAAACAGCATTTTAAAGTAACTTGAATGAAAGATAAACTATGGAATTATAAATAATTCTTAAAATAATATTAGCACGTCGTTCATTAAAATGTAATTTAATGAAAAAAAAAATGATCAAAACATTAATTTATTAATAGTGACACCCTAAAGACAAACTGATTCAATAAAGTATAGTTAAATAAAAGGTTGGTGTTCTTCAACGAAAATGTCTGTGAACAATATTTAATTAAAAGATTCGTGCTATTTTTAAATAATAATATTGAGAATGTCATCTTAGATCGAATGTAGTTTTGATGAACCAGAAAAAATGTAATCTATGTAATACATAAAAATAAAATATATTTGTCTGATTATTTCCTTGGGCTCTTTCTTTCTCTATAGACCCGGTAACTATTGGACCGTTTTCAATGAAAAATTATATCAGTATAGATTCCTAAAGACCATGGGGAGTGTTTATATGTTATTTCTTCAACCCATATATGTTGTGGCACATGAATTTAATTTAATTTTGGCTCATGCAAATCAAATATTTTTTTTTTTGTTTATTCATATGGTTGCCATTGGTCACGTCATATTATAGTAAAGCAGTTATTATTATGATTTGATGTAATTGCTTATATTGTGGTATAATGTAATTTTATTTTTGAGCTCCGATGTAGAAAACACGAAAGCTAAATTTCGATACTTGGTTGAAACTAGGGAGATGTTTTATAGGAAAAAATCTACTAAAGTAAAAATGTCTTAGAAACCATTATTGTTTAATTTGTCTCGTTTGATTGTAGTCACTATTTTCACATACCTATATAAATAGCATACGGACGTCGGGACGTGAGACGGTCGTGATTGGATGTTGATCGTTTGTATCACTGCACTCACTTCGGTTAAAACGAGTGTTGTTCCTATTATTATTTTCAATTTAAAAGCAATGTATTGCACTCGGTAAACAATCCTGTGTAGAACTTGGTTAAATATAATAGAACGTTTATCAAATGTTACTTTTTTTAAATTTATTATGAGCCAACTATTTTCTAAATGTATTCAATTCATTAGCCATAAACGCAATATAGGTAATGATAAAACTAATTCAAAATCAAAATCATTTTACAGTTGTTACACGAAAATAAATTGCCATAATATTAGATAGTGAAAGGGGAGGGGGCATAAATCAAACTAAGAATGGTAGATCTACACTACCCTAGAAACTGCAATGAAAAAAAAATTAACCGACATATATATATAATGTTCAATAAACGGCAAAAATGTAGGCCCCGACAACGATCCGTGGATCCATCACTCGTTCATGGACACACTCGTTCACATGAGCATCATTTCAGTTGTTTTAAATTTAAAAACACTATTTTTGGCAGCTAGAGTAATAAAGAATAATATGTCATTCACTTAACACTTACCCATTAATTAATCTTTACTATTAAAATAATATTATGTAATAATATAATCAATATAATATGAAAATCAGAAAGACCATTGAAAAATCTATGATTTTATTTTGTATTTTATTTAGTCGAGTTATATTTTATTTGTGAATTACGAATTAATATATTTTGTTCTTTTTAATTTTTCCAACATATTATTATATTTTTTGAGTGTTTTCAGTAGGTTTTTAAGTTTGTAAAAATGTCTACTAGGAAATACCAACAGTTACGCTTCCAGAGAAACAATTGTGTCTGATTGATAATTTTTGGTCATAACCAAAAGTTTACAATTTTACTTAGTACCTATCAAATTTTTCATCTGTATGTTTTTTATAGTGTATTTCTTAAGCCATAAATAATTAATAATAAAAAACAACAAACAAAAAAACTTTTCCTTGATTCCTAAAGAATATTATTCATGTGGTGAGATATTATGCTCTTGTAAATTTACCTTTTCTTTAAAAAGTTTTACTCAAAAACCTGACTTTGTAAAAAGTTGCAATGTAACAGTGCTTGATATTATCCAAGCTTCGAATCATAATATCTCTGTGTTTTCTTTATTCGGGATTTGTTTACATACAAAGTTTTTTTTTTAATTGATGTTTATTCCGCATCGACAACTGGGTCATTAGCGCTACACGATTTAAAGTAATAACATTATTAAACAAAGTTTACTTTTCACACTACGATAAGATATTCTCCAAGCTCTCGAAGTAAATGTTTTATGTTAATCTTTAAACATTCAAATCGAACTTCGATTTCATCTACAACGAAGCTGTAACGAATATTAGCTACAGTATTTTATCATTATATTATATACTTACTCAAAAAACTCTTGTATTTAACTTTTCGGGGAAAAAAAAACAAACAATCGGAATCGTAAAAGCATCCACGTAAATTCCCGAAATAGTCAAGCGGAATAATTGATTGAGTGTTTACAATAATATTGTTAATATTTGTCTAACATGACACGTTTAAATATTGACATTACAATATCAAATCAGACCACAGCGGGTCCAACCTTGACATTTTTTAAAAAAATTAAATTCCGTGTATCGAGTTCCAGAATCGTTCATCGGGGAAAATTTCGTCCGGAACTCGTGTAGGTGGTGTCGGATCTGTTGGTCACAAAAAAAAAAAAACACGAAACGGAGACGGAGACAACGACGGCGGAAAATCAAAACCAAAAAAATTTTTTTTTTTAAACGCTTTGAACGCGAACTTGGCGGATTACGACCGCGACGTTGCGCGACGATGTACAAATGCCGTTTTCAAAAGTCGGAGACGGCGGCATTTCGGACCCGCACGCCGTACGCATGCGCCCACCCGATGATATTATTATTATTATTATTACTATTATCATCATCGTCGTATACCACATCGGCAACCGCTAGCGCGATCGTCTGCATTCTCAACCCCTCATTTGTCGCACCCGGAACTGGACCACCTAGTCGGACGGGCACGACTATACTAATATTGTCATCATATATTGTATACGGGCTATCGGACTGCCTGGTCAGCGAAATATTTCTCGAAAATTTGAACGAACGATCAGAATATATTTTCAGAAATCGCACGTACGTATCTGTCGGACGCTAACTTTATATTATTATTATTATTATTATCACCCTAGCTAGCTCGCGATTTGTATTATGCAAATTTCAATTGGGTCGGATCGCGCTTGGTGGTGGCCTGCACGTGCGATCGAAACTTTTTCCAGTGTCGACTATCACTCATCATAGGCGATTTCTTTCCCAAACCCTCACGCTATATCAATGACCCTTTATTAAATCACCGCGGCATTCACTGGATTCACTAACAATATAAAAATAATATGCAATAACACCGTTGTCCAAAACCGATTAACCGATTGTATACCCGTAATCAGCAGTGCAGGAAGACTGAATTAACATTTTAAATGAAACGATTTTATATTTAAGTATTTACAACCATCACCACCCCAAAATAAACTAGAATAATAATATACATTATTGACTTATGAAAAAGTTACAATGCAAGCAAACTGTGGCCAAAAGAGAAAAGCCTTAGCTTAGGCTTCAGCTCCACTACCACGACCCCTTTGAAAAGTTGACGCAATCGCGTCAAATATGAGCCTATTGGCCCACCACTGGTCATCAATGTAGTTCCAGACTTCACCAACTGCACTTGTACGGAATTGGTTGCCCGGTCGAAATAAAGGGTACGTTCGTGATAAATATTACTTATTTTCATACCGTTAGAATATTGGTTTCCATACAAACTGGTGATATTATTAATTAAATCCGATGACTGCGTGACTTTTTGACGAAAATGTGGGGAAAATTTTAATCTAACTGTACAATATACTGTTGCGACTAGCTTGGTAGTAAACTGAATTGACAATTTTATTCCATACTCCAAATAATGTTTCGATTCAGTAATTCAAAAAGAGATTCAATGTGAAAAATATCCAGAAACACGCATATTAAGTCTAGATAAACAGTTGTAAAGGAAATAATAATAATTTACAAACAAAATAAATTTAAAAATGAAATGACAGACAAATTTTTAGTTACTAAAAAAAACTTTTTTTTGAAAATACATAATACTTACACATTTTAGATTCTGAGCGTATAGCATATATATTACTTTTACAATGATATGTGTTTTTTTCTATCTGTCATCAAATTTTAGGGTGATAAAAATCCTCCGATTTACGACTTAAGCATCTTTTCTGATATGAAAGATCTACTTGGTGTATTTGAAAGGTCCGGTCCGTATCGGAAAAAAACAAAATAAAATTCAAGATAAATGGGAATTTGTACTACTCAAAACCAATTTTTGACGAAATCGATTTTATTTTTTTGATGTTACTTAAAAACTAATAACCTACCTTAGAAATTTGAAATTTTACCATGAAATATTAGAGTTTTTTGTGAATGGTAAAATTTTCAAAAATGTTTACTCTTATTTTGAACTGTTTAGCCATGAAGGATGTTTGAATTATTTTGAACTATTTGAACAATTATTTGTTAGGTAAGTGCCACATATACCTAGGTACTTAAAAAAGTTAATTTTTTGGTAGTTATATTAGTTACATGAAAGTTTATCAAAATGCTTCACCGATTCATTTGTTACTTGTACCTAAACCAGCGAGGAACCAATTCGTAGACGTCAACCACGATAGCTGTACTTATTATCATTACAGAGAGAGACATTTTGAGCATCGTGAGATAACCATATTTCTCAGTTATATTTTATACGGCACAGTAATATTTTTGATTAGATACCTGGTTAATTTAATTGAATAAAGTAATTCGCTGACTATCGAGGGATAAAATTGATGACGAAATTCACAATTTTCTCGTGTAATTTAAGGTTCACTGCCCATAATAAGTATCTATAACATTTTATTACAAACTTAACCAATGTTTATTATCGTCGATAAAAGCGTCAGTCGCCCAATATAGAGAGAAAATCGTGACCAACGGTGGTTTTCATCGTAGTGTTTGAAGTGTTCAAACGAGTCACACGTATAATACATAGCGATTCCGTCCGAAGTAATATAATATACCGCTAAACTTTGTGCTTGACACTCGACTTACATACCATTATTATGTGCTTCTGTTATTCGTTTGCTGTGAGGTTATAATAATATTATTGTGCACGTAGCTACATGACGTTTTATGTTTTGTGGAGTGTTTCCTTTCACTGATTGCAAATGTTTGCTATCTGCTCGATCCACGTGAAAACCTCAGTGGCACACCGCCGTGATCCGTCCCGCGGGTTTGTATAATTTAAAAAAATAATAATATTATGCTCGCATAAAACTATTATTTACAATATTTGAAGGTAAATAAGAAATCGGATAACTGATATTTTTAGATATTATTTGTTTTGTACAGCAGAGTAGGTGGGTATTGAATTTGCTTTACATAGGTACAATGACCTTCTGTACATACATATTTCATGAAATCTGCAGTATCGTCATTACAACCAAAGTCTAATTATTATTTAGATATTATAATTAAAATTGTTCAGGCTTGATAATATTACAGTATTACCGAGTATTTTGATATTATATTGTGTTTGTACACAGAAGAGCCGGAGAGTGGGACAACTTTTGCTACTAACTACAGTATAATGTCAGTACTACAACCTGAGTACATCGAAATTTTTTGGTGGTAATAGTTTTTAAATATAAATTTACATAAACTATTATTGTTAGTTATTACTTATGTTATTACCTATATGATTTTATTTAAAGCCAATAACTCAAAAAGTCCATACATAACGGAGAATCTTTCATTAAGATACATGTGTGGAAACCTTTTTTTTTGGAAGGTTTGTTTTTGTTTTAAATTTTAAGTTGGCATCATATTATCGACTTAAGCGTTATTAAAAAAAAAAAAATGTCTTTCATTTTTATTGCCATAAACTATCCACTATGCCAAATAATATTTATTTAATCTATACATATAACCCTACTATATGAGTAAAATCGTATACTTTGAATATTATACCGGATAAGTAAATTCAAAAATAATATCTTCTACATCACGTGTCTGCACAGTAGTGTATTGGGTATATAGTGCAGTACTTATTATTTACTTTAGTGTAAAAAAATAAAACTTTTTTATTATTTTTTTACGTGATTTTGAGTCATAACGTTCTAATTTATAAGCTGTTTGAACGTTTTTATTATAGCTATAAGAAAATTACATTTTTACGTCGAAGAATATCGCATTTGTTTACTCATCCATTATAATAGCTTAATATTATTTAATTACATTTGTCAGAATAGTAAAGATTTTTAAATAATTTTGTGCATTTCGATTTACTTAAATTGCTCGTATCAGTATAGAAACATGGGTTTCTTAATTATTCGTAATTCAAGATTGGAATATGAGTAGGTATTTTAAACTTAGATTTCTCTAATCGTTTTATTTGTATGGATATTTATTTTTAATTCTTTATTTTACACGAATATTATAAGTTTATTACATTTAATTCAAATTCCTTTTCTGAGTATTTTCAATCGTATTTATTACTTTAACACCATTACACAATCAATCAGATTCGTACACTTGTGATTTTTTCTTGTTGGTCATAATATGAATTATGTAGGTATTAAATCACAATCCGTTTGACATGTATTTTTATTTTGTCTCAGTGCAATAAAAAAGTATTATTATTATTTCACAGACGAGCTATAATTCTAAGAAATATTGAAAAAGGAGGATTTTAAAATCGAGTCCTATAATTCATGATCTTTCTCAGATAACTTTTAAAACGACAAAAACCAATGAAATATTTACCCGATTAATAGTCTGGATAACTCGTTTCCAATACAAGTGCAAACGTGCGTTATCGTCATATTTTGTAACCACGAATTTGGTCCAAAATATTTTACTCCTTCAATTTTATTTTTATATCAACAATTGACACCGAACTGACACGAAAAAATGAATAGTATTTTTAATTGTACGTAATATTATATTATTACATAATTATATTCTAACATAAATCGTGTTTTATTGGGATAAACATTATGTTGGTATAGCAGTGCGTTATAAAAATATTTCACGTGTTTTACTTTATTGCAAATACACTAGAACGTGTCTTGTGACTTTTTTACCCCCCCGGAGTACAATTATACATTAATAGCACATGGTGTCGTACATATTATTATACAGGATGCGTAACCAGTTTTTCATTTATCCTATTCGACTTAAAACGAAAACTTTAGCTAAAACGAGAAAACACTGGATAAAACACTCTGTATACATTTACCACAGAGTTTTGCATTTAAACGACATTACTATTATCTGAATAATGTTACTGTCGGGAGTTTACTTACAAGTTACCATATATAAATGAGTGTGTTTTAAACAAAACGCGGGGAAAAAAAAGTAACTCTCGTGTTATTTCAAACGATTTAATAGGTAGGTATATTACAGTGTAAAACGCATATTATTGTAACGTCGAAGGATCTAGTTTCGAAAACGTGTCAGTTTGAGAGACCAAAAAAAAAAAACAAAATATACCTACGCATTAACCGTATAAAATATATAAATACATTCCAATATTTTCGGAAAACGTATAATATATTATTGCATTATATGTTCACATAAAGGGAAATAATACTTTCATGTTCATTCGCTGAAAATTATGTTCGTTTTTATTTGTACGGTAAGCGTTTTTCGTTCAGAACCTGCAACCGGAAAGCGATTATTTCGAATCTACTGTCATAACTTCCGTACCGATTTTTCACCCGTGAAACGCACCTTTTAACGTGTTTTCAATGCGATAGCCGAGTGTAATAATATATTATATTTGATATAAAACTTCAGTGAGTTCTCGTAAAACTTTGTACACAATTTGTTCCTCAAATTGGTTTTAATACCTATACCTACGCAGCGATACATTGATGTTTTCTTGTTGAAATCAAATCAAACGCAAAACCGTCTACTTCTACTAAATTATAAATAATAAATATGTATATTATATTATAATTGTAATATTAATTGATTATTATAGTTGCGCTTAAAAAGTATTTAAGTATGACAAAATTGAAAGTTAGATTTAGTTTATTAGATTCGTTTTTTTTAATCATTTTGAAAATCATAAATAATAATGTATTTTTTTATTCAACTGTGATTTTCACTACTTGCCCACAATTTGTATACATTTGTTTTTCTTACAATTTATAGTACTGTAAAAAATGTATCACGCATTGGTCATTATATACGATTATGTTTATCGTCATTTATCCGATAGAAATTAATTCAATTTTTGTGCACGAACATTATTCACGGTGATATATTATGTGCAAACATTGTTTTTGAGGAAATTACACATTTTTTTATTAAATAAATGTTAATGTTTTTTTAACAACTACTGTAATCAGCGTGGCTTTACATACTTCGAAACTTCCCATGGTTATATGCAAATACTAATTAATCAATATACACATATATATTATAAATAGAACTATGTTTATAATTTCTTGATTTTTTGGTTCATGATTACAACAACATTCTTACATTCGGTAAGATTAATATTACAATATAAACCAATTACTGAAATTTATGTCGGCTGGTAGAATGTTCAAATTAATATTTATGAACTTAATTTTTAATCAGGTTTGAAATATTCTCCTTAAACGAAGAGATATACAAAAGAGATAATTATGCCATATAAGTATAACGTTTTTGAGCAGCTTTACACCTACAGTTGTTTATGTTTTTAACAAAATAATCATGCTAGTGGGCACAGTGAAAATAGCAATAGAAAAACAGTTTAATAGAATCATCCAAAGCAGTCTCATCTGCTGACACTCTATCCCCAAACTTAATCACATAAGCTGTCATAAAAAAGCATATCCAGAAGGTTCTTAACCTAAATGGCATAAGCACTGGATAAAACCAAATACTAAATTAAAAACAATATACACATATGGGAAAACCCTGGATTAAAAAAAAGAGTACTGAAACATAATAAATTGCTCCCGAATAGGGCACACATTGACAACTCATAACTACCTCAAGGCCAGAAACTACCCCCCCCCCTCTATATGCTAATCTTGTGGAGTGAAATACTCCAACACAATCTTTTTCTTTTCTTTCATGTTAATATCGTTACCTTTTATCGTAATTTCGACAAACGAACGAACAACTAATAACGTAAATTGTCACAATGCTCTGCAGAGTTGTAATATAATACTATCCTTAAATTATCACTATCAGTATATTATTATTATGATATATTTTTTTTTTAGTATAATATGCTGTATAATATAACGTCTCGTTATATTATGCAAATACGTCATTATTAATAAAATTACTAACTTTTGTTTTACTCGAAATATTGATTTGATTATTCGTTACGATTTCCACCTTCTTAAACTTAATATTCATAGATCCATAACATTACATTCCGATGATCCATTTTTTATCATCGCTTATTGATTAGTAAAAATATTGAACGTTAGAGTACGATATAATACATATTGGAATGCGAATTCCGTGAAACTAAAATCGGAAGGGTTCATTATTAACAATCAATAAGACAATGTATGTTGTATTATAGCAACCATTATAGTGCTAATTTTCTAAATAAGTGGCTTCGGATATGCAAGCGATTTAACGTTATGCGCCCGCCCGCGGCTTTATATATTATTTTATGAATTACTCTCGAGAAGCTTTTCTCCGCGAGCTTTTTCTTTTCTCTCATATTATTATTATTATTATTATTATAATTCCGACGAACAAACGAACAGCCATAATATAAATTGTCACAATGCGTCAGAGTTGTCCCATAATACTATACGACAGACTCCCAAAACCTTGAGAAGTTCGTAATAATGCATTATTTCAGACTTTCACCCCAAGGTTATTTATCTAGCTGTTAGAGTTACCTATTCGTTTACAATTCCATCGACGGTATTTTAAGATGCGTTTCGTTAGCTTTGACGCTTTTTTGGATTCCTCATACGTCCATTATTTTCGTCGGGATAATATTATATCCGTAGAAATAATATAATATATTAAACCAAGTTCTCTGCTAATTTATGTGTACCTTTTTCTCCTCGTGTTATACTATTAACATTTTTTCTTATTTTCTTATAGTTACTGGTTATTATATGGTTAAGTATATAACACATTAACAGCATTTTTTTTCAATGTAAGAATTAGTGTTACCGTCGTAGAATACCTGTAGTAGTACGCAAAACTTTCAAATAGTAAAAAGAAAACGACAATTAACAATTTATACAATTTAAATATATTTTATTATTTTAAGACAAACACACAAAAATCCGAGTCTCTATCAAACATACGGGCCTTGCTGGAGGACCCGCACTCCTCGTACCTGCACATGTCACGATGTTATGAAGGAAAATATTGTTGCTGAGCAAATTTAGATTGGCTCGCCTGACGGGTCAACATTAAACTATCCCCATCTATTTAACATATATATTAAATCATATTACATTAACGACTGTTTACAATATATACGATACTACCAACTCATTATATTATTCAGACAGATATCGTATTTAATCTTGAATCAAATAAGTTATGAAGTCCAGGTGAATAATTCACTAAGAGCGGATACACAATTTAAGAATGAAATTCATTAGGTTGCTAACTTTTAGGGCGTGCATCGTTTCTGGCAAAACTGAATTTTCGTTTTCAGCAGAATGAAAAAAAGTTTTGTTTTTGTTTCCATTTTCTTTAAAAATTGGAGAATTTTGAGATTTGAGTACACTAGACTTAATTCTGATTTTATAATGTTATTGTTTTGTGGTATTCATAAAATTATGTTTCTGAAAAATAGTTTTTGGGTAAATGGTTCTACCCACAGTGTGATCAAATTTCAGTAATATTTAATGCAGATACCAAATCATTCAATGCACATTTCACCAAACAGTTCTACAAACATCATCATAGAATTTAAAAAAAATTGATTTAAAAATTTCAAGTGTTTAAACTGATATATTACGTATTCAAATAAACAGTTCTAAATCAAAGATTAGAAAAGTTAAAAGATACAATAACCAGAACAGATTAATAATATGTTAATTGCAATAACAAAGAAAAAAAGAAAAATACTACCTTCGCCAATTACATTTTTGAAAGGGTACCTAGTATGTAAATCTAGATTCTATAGTAACGAAAGTTCGTGAAGAAGGAAAAATTTTAAATTTTAAATTTTTTTATCTCAAGTTATCCGAAATTGTTATTTGGACTGGGGATATAACACCCTCATCTACGGAGAACCTAAAAAATAAACAGCACAAGCTTGTGAGTACGAAGTTATGACGAACGCAAAGAATATCTTTGTTTAATTACATAAGTTATCATCGACATTTAAATCAACTAAATCACGTAAAATCTTAAGCAATTTATCCTTACTAAAACAAACACTCGGTGAGTACCAAAACAAACATTTTCTTAAAAAATAAACTAAATCCAAAACTGTATGAATGTTAAAGATGTTCATTTTAATATCTATAATACATAATTATTATTGCTTGTACATAATATATTTAAGCATAAGTAAATAGGCAAATAAGTTATAACCATTGATTTTGAAGCATTTACAATGATTAAAAAAAAGTTTTAGGATATATAAAAATAAAAGGTTTGTCAATAATATATACGATTGTTTGCCTGTATAGTAAATATATCATTTTATACTACCTATGTCGTTATTTCATTATAAGAAACTTTGTGCAATATAAGAACTATAAAGTATGTGGGCAGGTTTACTATAAAATGTAAATAAATAAGTTTAAGTTAGTTTAGTGATATCCGATTTATTGCAAATCTAAATGATAACCTATTATATTAAATTAAATTTTTATTCATATAAATAATAATTTGTGATATAAGAATTGTTAACAATCACAAATAACAGTAACTTTCGGCATAGTCAGCAAATTAATATAATCGATTAATTGTTTTTTTTTTGATTATTTCAAAGTTGTTTTCATTTATTTTGAGACACTTCAAGTAAAATCCATTAAAAATAAATGTGAAAGCAATAATTAACGTTTATTTAATTTTAATGTCTTGAAATGTATTCATTATTCATTAAGTAGGTATAACTTTTAAACTTTTCGTATACATATTACAATCAAAGTTAAGTTCAGAGGATGAATGTGATAATACTGTTTATGAAGTTGTTATTGTAAATATTACCTTACTAATTACTAATTATTAAATAAGACATTTTGAATGTAAAACATTGCGTATTGTAATTTTGGATTTTATTTTACTATATTATCATAAAAAACTTTAAGCCACAACAATTCGATTTTAATTAGTTCATTGACTTTTACAGTATTTAATTGTTCCAAGCCATAAAACACACGTTTTCATAATATATTCGTAATTATTTACATGTGAAATGTAATTAATTTATAAGAAACAACTTATAAGACATGAAA
This sequence comes from Myzus persicae, assembly GCF_001856785.1. Classification (NCBI taxonomy): domain Eukaryota; kingdom Metazoa; phylum Arthropoda; class Insecta; order Hemiptera; family Aphididae; genus Myzus; species Myzus persicae. The sequence goes on along the minus strand of NW_019104178.1, from coordinate 239,607 downwards.
GTCAATTGATCATAAAATATAAATTATATTGTATAAATAAAAATTATATTAACTACTATAGGTTATATCACTCGAGTAGTTATTAAGACAATTTCGAGATCTCTAATATTTGAAAATTAAAATTAAATAAGTAATCACAGATACTTACAAGTTACAACAGTGCTTAATAGTATTCCACATAACTGGACCAAGCAATGCGCCAACAGTTCGGTCCCCTTGTAACGACCAGGCAAAAAAAAAAAAAAAAAGTATTCAATGTATACAAAATAATTACTGAATTTCAGTACATACTTATCTAAAATCACTTTTAGAAACAGTGAACCTTTTTAATTGAAAACTATTTAAATATATATATATAATGAAGTGTAACCATTAACCACATTGAAACTCTTCCGAGTGACCTATTGGCTCTTTTAAAACTTTCTGTAGTACAAAATACATTAGATTTACCATTAACTCAAAACATTGTTTATCAGATTGATCTTTTGAGATTAAGCTTATTTTTGACATCTGATTTGATACAAAAGACAAAAAGAGTTCATGGGAAAATAATAATAAATGATTTGTTGTTTTACAAGATTTAACTCACAAATATTATTTTGTTCAAACTAAAATGTCAATAATTAAAACTGTTCCTCAACTTAGTTAATGGCTTATTTAATGTTCAAATAAATATAAGTAGTATAAAGGGTAATTTATATTGAGATACAAAGATCAAATCATTTTTATACATTTTACTGTGTTTTCATATATATTTTTGATCAGTAAGTAGGTATTGAATTTTATTGATTCTTATCTTAAAACATTAACTGTTTTATACTAAAAACAAATGTATATAATATTAAAAGATAAAATGATCACTGATTAAAAATGTTTTAATTAAATGAATTATTGCTAGATGTATCAAAATAAATATAAACAAATATCTCACCAATTCACAATCTCTAATAATTTTATTTTATAAATAAAATTAATACTTTATTTTATATTTTCAGTGCAAAACATAAAGTCGACTTTTTTATCATTATTCCATAATCAACTTGATGATTTCGTGACAAAGAAAGCTACTCAACCCTATCTATTCTGTCGTATCACTTACCTTAATTTTTAATTACAATACAACGAAATATTATACATAAAAAATAATGTTCTTACACGGATATGCAAAATCTGTACAATCGTTATAGGTATTGAATAGTACTCAAATTTTATTGTATTCATGAATCATATTTTATTGGTTCGTTTCGTAAATATATAGTTTAACATAAGCCTCGTTACGCTTGTTTGAATTAATTAAAATAATAATATAATGCTCTAAACAGTTATTTGTACAGTTATAATATTTTAAGTTATCTAATTGTATTTTAGTTTTTCTACAAAACTTTAATACTTTTGATATTTAATGCATTAAAGTTCTATTAAATTATAGCATGTTTTTTTAATACAGCTATAATTAGTGTGGCGTATTTGAGGAATAGATTTAAGGGGGTGTAAAAATATTAGTTCCAACAGATGTATCCATGAAATAGGAACCCCATACTAAGTGCCATAATATTGTTGAATCCATTTTTCCTAAAACATTTTGAGTAACATTATGAATCATAAAATATTTGGTTGGTGTCTCAAACTCGTTATGTTAGTTATGTAATATGTTAGTCATAACTTGGGGGGTCATAACTCTTAAGTAAAAAAAAAATAGCAATATTTGTATACTACAGAAAATAAAATCATATTCTATTATATTTTTTAGATCATTTTATAATAATTTAAAGCAAATAATATTATACACACAATAGTTATAACAACTAAAACAGTTTATAACAAGTTATACAAAGTTATCGTATGGAAAGCAATATTAAGTACTCATCCCTCAACAACCCCAATTACGTGCATTTGTGGTATAGTAATACCTAATCATAACTTGCACAGTAATACAGATGTGATTGATCGTTTAATTTGGTATATTAATATCGTATTAGTTCTGAGTTTGTTGAGTAAAAAAATAATTATAATATCTTAATGATAGTTTATAGTAATATTATATCATATAGTATTATGACAATAACGTATTAAGTGCATAAAATCAAAATCAAATAACTTTTAAAGATATAACAAAAACCCATGTCTATGAATCTTGTTTTTATTATTTACTTAAAAAATTTATTTCAATCATAAAGTATTACTTCGAGGGTATAAAGACTATCACAAGGCGATTACCGGAAACAAATTTATACGTTCATTTGAAAGGCGATATCAGTAAAACCATTCTTGTTTTGTGTTCACAAAGATACATTGCATGACTTCTACCAGTTCAGTTTTATATTATATGGCATTCTAAACGACCGCATAGGTATTTCGTGGGGCGATTGTAACTCCATAATGTTTAAACGAAATGGAACCATTCGTGGTTGGCATTTGTTTTTCTTAAATTTATAATGCTTGTGGGGGCAAAACTATATGAGACTCGAATGGTGTACGTGTAAGCTAATGTGCTTTTTTGATGCAGTTATGGACATTTCGTTTGAATTCTAAATCATCCTACTTTAGCCGTCATCCCATCAATATTGTAAGCAAGAATCATAATACCGTATATTTAATCATTTAACACTAAGGACGAAAACTCGCCTCACCAACATTAATGTAAAGATTATTAAACATATTATAATTATTATAAAACCTATTTTTCGAATTCCCTTTACGATTGGCCATCAATATAATTTTAATCCTACTTTAAATAGCTCAAATTGTATGATTTCATTTGAATTGCAATATTGTACCATTGTACACTTAATGCAGAACAGAATTCATAGACTCAATAGGTTCAAAACAACTTTTGCTCATAATATTGTAATATTGTAATTCAAATCGTAAAAATAATTTACAAATTTCTTGTTTAACTTATTGATCATGTTGTTTTTATTTTTGTTAATTTAATTGTTCTTAGAACTGAGATTGAGATATTATTTTTATTGTAATTAAAATGTTATACTCGTTAAATGGTTTCGTCCAAAAGGTTTATTAGGTTAACTTGTTTGATCAATTACAACTAAAATTATGGTAATCTTTATATAGTAGCTACTTAGTCCATAACAGTATTATAGTAATAATATGTACTTACCTTGCAACAGCTAGGAATGAATAACATTGTACAATATTGTTAACCGTAGTGACTATGATAGAGATTTGAAGAAACAGTTTGTCCAAGCTGGTTGAATTGTTCATCATAAGTGGTCAGATTTCCGATAAAAAAGCCAGCATTTTGTAAATATTCATCGAATATTGCATGCACTTTATCTGTACTTAATGCACCTTATGTCTACTGTACTGGCACGTAAAACTTGCTGGTATAGTAAAATACGAAATATATTTCTTTCCTTTGTTCATAAGCTGCTTCTAAATGTGCTTGTGAAATATGTTTCAAAGCCAAAAGGCAAAGCATGCATTTAGATTGCCAATCTAACCAAGGTAATTTAACACGCTGTTCGGTATAGTAATTGCTTGAATGTATAAATGATAGCGTTTCTTCTCATACATTTGATATTATTTAGCGTTTCAAACAGAATTATATTTTACAATAAAAAATTACGCATCTCAAGTAGACATTCTTAGCTAATGCAATTATTATCTGTGGTATTCTCGATACTACAAATGAAAATATAATATATACCATTAAGCGTCTTGTAGGATGGTAATTAAATATAAAAACAGATGATGGTAAAAATTATAAAAATTATCAAAAACCATCTCGAATATCACAGCTCAAAAAGATTAGTTGTTTTGCAGTCAACTTTCTAAAATCCAGAAAGTAGAGACTGGAGATAAACTTTTCCAAAAAGTACTAAGAAATTAGAGTGCTTGATATTTGTACGCAAAAGCTTAATCACAGAAAAAATATGCATTCAAACTAGTGAGGGACTTTACAAAATAAATTACCACAATTATACGTGATCCTCAGAGTGAAACATTTTCTTTTACGCTAAGGTGAAACGTCAAGTATAAGATGGAGATTTGTTCAAAAAAACTATAAAAACTCCTTTAAAATTGTATTAGGTACATTCAGTCAGCTGTACTCAAGAGCGCCGAACTCATATATCATGTGAAGCACTTCTTAAATTTAGATGACTGGTAAGTTGCTGTAGGTGGGTGAGTTGGTGGTTGCATGAAAATTTTAGATTTCACTTCACATACAATTTTAGATTTCGTCGCTACTTATCCCAAAAACAACATAATATTATGCTTATGAAATAATAAATTAAAAATAATCTGACTACAAAATAGTTAAGTATAGTAATTTACAATGGAGAGATCACATTCATTTATTGCTAAAAGAAAAACATACAAAAATGTCAATGTGGTCTTCGAGAAACGGAGATATATTTTATACAAAAATCGAATTAAAATAGTGTGCAATGCATTGATTGAAGTCCTCACTTACATACAGCACAATTGCACGAAATGATGCAAGCAAAACAATAATCGCAAACATTTGAAAATCACCTAGAATTTTGTTTTAAGATTACTGTGTTAAGACTTAAGACCATCCTGTACGAATAACTGAAAGTGTTAAACAGAAAAAAATCAAACAAATGTTCTGCTGCAGTCGTCGCTTTTATAGTAAAGAAAATACAAAACCAATAAACCAGAATACGATACCAGCCATATTTTAACCAATATTAAGGTAAGTAAATCCTCCACTCAAATTTAATTTCCAAGGGGTACATTGGTCAAAATATTTTGAATAGCCTCCCTATAATAGATCTGCGTTGTTTGAATTACAATGTATTTGAAATTAATGTAACTACTCGACTTATACGTAGAACAAACTGCAGAATATTATACGCCTATATTGCTCTAATTTGATAATTTATTACACTTAGACTCACCCCTTACTATAATTTATGTTCATATGTAATATTATGTATTTGTCTGTGCATAATGTATTTATATTTGTTTAAATTTGTGTTTTCCTGCTAAACTGGTAATTTTTAATGTATTTATGTAAATTCGTTTGTTAATTATACTAGATAAGACTTCGTGGCCTTGCTCAGCGGGGCCCATTATCGTTCTATATTATGGTATGGCGGTATTGACTTATAAGTTATTATAAACTAGTAATATATTATAATAGTTATATATAAATAAATAATTATCGTAAACTCTATACGTTTTATTTTTCGTTACAATTAGTTAAAATTATTAATGATAATTAATAATACATAATTAAAAACTATAATACTTACTACCTATGTACCAATAAAAAAAAATTGCTATGAGCAATACAATTAGTGTTTTATAAAAGAACCCCCATAATATGCTGACTGATCGTTTCCACTGAGAATCTAAAGTATAGGATATTATCTATCTCAGTATTTGTGTGGTAATATAAACTATAAAGCACTGGTAAAACCATTGGGGGGGGGGGGGGACTACTGGCGTGGTAAAGAGCCGGGCATCATGTATTTGGAAGAATTACCTTTTTACCCACATAATGAAAGTAATGTGTTTGGGCAATTTTTTAAAATTCGCCTCTACATAAACCTCCAAAACCGTCGTATGTTTCGATGCTTACTCTTTTTTCTTCGACATTTGATTTTACCTTAACAAGAGCAATAAGTTAATTAAAATGTTTAGATTATATCCATAAGCTATATTCAAATAATCATACTTTTTGTTACATAATATTAATATTATAATCTTTATAATTGAAATGTTCATATTAAAATATAATCCCTAAGTTCAGACTCAAAACCATCGTTAAATCCTAAACCTCTATATCCCTTCATCTTGTTTTTTTTTCCGTCCACCAGTCATATCCAACTATGGTTATTCTAACACCAAGTATTGTACAACTACCTATATACTCAAGAAAATAACTATCGTAGTTTTCCATAAAGGCCTTTGAGTGAAAAATGTGGAATATTTTCGAAATACTGTGAAAGTATATTGAAAGTACTTATCTATAAAATATTATATTTGTTAACTATAACCATTAAATGCCATCGATTCGTGTTGTCCACTGTATTTAAATGTTTATTTATGTTAACACTTTAATTATTTTGGCACTTCGATTAGTCCCGACTACTCCCAACTACTGATTTTAATAATGATTTAAAAAAAATTAATAATTATAACACGATTATAGCTATTATTTTATAGTAATTATTGTATAGGTACATCATACTTTCAATAATAAATTATATAATTTACTTCTGTTTTGATAGGTAGGTACTTGTTCATCGTCCATAATGCACTTATTGTTTAGTTATTATAATTAAGAAAACCATTTCATTATATATGAGTAAAATTTATTTCTTCCTTGAGCGTAAGGTGGGCTATCGTTGGTTAAGAAGTTGTATATTCCTTTAGTGCTAAAAATTAAAATTAATAAAAACATAAGCTGTATAATACAAATTGGTTATTATAATTAATTAGTTTTTACCAAAGATATGTGACTCATTTACACGAAAATAATAGTTAGTATAACACCAGTTTCATGTACAAAGGTGATAATAATTAAAGGGACATATTTGTTGATATATATGTATACTATAATTGACTCGAAGAGACTCAGAATATAAATGGTACATATATTAATGTAACAATATTATTATATAATGTTATAGGATACAAAAAGTGATCTCTAATACCCCGGTAAAATGTATTTTATTAAATAGAAGGTACTCATATAATTATTATCATTCTTAATCTCCAGTAAATGCAACTATGAAATAATCGGCTTTTGATAATGGTTATTAATTATCTAATCGTTTATGCCAATTATCAATATATTTTACCATAATAGTCTGGTATACCAATTCTAAGTGTTTAATATCTGTTAATTGAAATTTAAGCTCCATAGTATTTCAACAGTTGCAGTAGGTGTGATACTACTACTATCGTCGTATAGTTCAAAATCAATACTTACCGTCGGTCAAGATATTCTCCAACCAATACTTTAGTTCCCGAAAAACTACTAAACTGTCCCAATAATGAGAGCTGGTTTAAGGTGCTTGAAGTCGTCGCATAAAATCCAGACATGCCCATTCCGTGGTAAATCGACTCTGCGTAGAATTTATATGCTCTCTCGTGACTACAAAAGTACCAATACTCTGACGAAAGCAAATTTTCACAAAACAATATATTTTAACACTTTAGGTATTATCGTGATTATGATGATTATGATGTTGTTTTTAATCATAAATCGTTTAAATTATTTACAAGGAAGTATAGAATCCATTATATTATGTATAGAAATTTATCTTAATCGAACAACTCTGTAAAATATTATAACCTTGTTTTTTTTTCCTCGTGTCAAACAAAATATGAAATCAATTTTCTGTGGACTGAATACACTTTTATGCTATAGAGTATAGAGTTATCCTAGTATGTAAGACTCACATACAAAACTTGATCTAGTTTAATTATTGGTCTAAAGTTTTTTTTTTCTACAGTTTTATTTCCCCCGTTTTACTCATATTATGTTCCTTTAATCTCATCATTATCCCGATCGTGGTTTGATGGATACGTACACTTAAATCAAACAGCGTACAGTTTATATATTATATACTTTACGACGCTATGTGCATATTATATAACTTAGATCCTAATCACATTCTTCTTTAAAGTATTATATTTCCATAAATCTTCAGCTTGCTGTTTCCGGGCCTCCTAGTGTTATTAATAATTACTGTAACTTGAATATATCATAACCCTTTTTACTGCACATCTTGAAACCACAACAAAATATTATGCATCATAATTCTCTTCATAAACTGGAATTTGAGAAATGTATTAAATATATCGATGGTACTTTTATTATATTTAGATATCTTAATATTTAATTTCTAGTATTGATAAGGAGATATCGGACCATTTTATGGGTATTATCAATCAACAGTCACACATTTTTATATACGAAATAATATTGTAGGGTCACTAATTTGTCCACTCAATTGTTTTCACAGCCTGCTAAATTAACTCAATTTTTTACTCTCAGATAGTTGTAATTAAATCATGAAACAGTTCGGAAAAAAAGAATGAGTTTTCATCGACTAATTATATCGAATAAAACCATGTATGAATCCATTAAATAGCATGCAATACTCACTATTATACTTGTTAGCACTAGTCCTATCACACCCTGGCTGTGTGATTCCACCATTAGCGTAAAAATCAACTGTACCAATTGGCAACATTTGTCCGAGACCACCGCAATTAGTATGTATGATGTCAACCATGGTCGCACTTTCTGCGTCCAGTAAGTTCCACAACATTTCAAAATGAGGTAGTGCTGGATCAAGGCCTGTTCGTCAAATAAATCCTGAGATGATCGGTTTCATAACGACTCAGTTTTCGTAATCGAGAGTCGTATATACCAATACATATTTTTATTATTACTATATTAACTTAATATTATTAGTATATATATTATGTATAATATTATCATACTATGTAGGTATTTACACTCAGAGTGGTTCACCAATCATGTTCACCTTCATTTTATGATGAGTTAAACATAATATTATATTTGAGCTTGAATTTTATGAATTCGTAACTTTTTATCGTATTATTTTTAAATACTTAGATTTTACAAGTTGGATATAAGCGGAATAAAGCAAGAACTCGAAAACTATTCATTTGAATTTCGATTAAGACACATTAACATTTTTAATAAGACCATCTGATTTAATATGTACACCAAATAAAGACAATTGCCATAAAAAAAATATATTAAAGAACTTATTATCGACTCAGGATCAGTCCCAAATTAAAGCAAGTGTAAACGCACCATCGTGCTCCAATATGAAAGGGTGTCGCCCGATTGTGGCCCAAACTAACCTTTTTACCTTTTCACGTATCCCAATTTCGGTCCGTACACATTAGGTAGGAAACTACCTATACAGTAGTTATCAAAACTAAATAAATATCCCAATTGCGTTCGATACTTATTTTGACAAAAATATATAACTATCGTATGCACGATTACCACGATCAGCAATATTCGCCTTGGTAATTTCCAGTCCATTAAAGATAAAAAAAATCAGATAAAATGTAAGATGCAAGTGGTGGAACATATCATAAATTTATTCATAATATAAATTTCGATTTCATAAGTTACTAGCAAATGAAATATAAAAATGTTGTTGTACAAATAAAAATTGTAAAAGTGTTGTTAAAAGATGCAATAAAGAAATTTGAATAATCCAAATTCATATATTTATGATAATAATCATAAACAAGACATTGTATTTGAGTTGCATAATATACAAATATGTCTAATACAAAATGCTTAATTTTATTTTGTGAACCAATGTGTGTTTGGACAGGCCGCAATCGGGATAGGTATACTTATATTTGGGATAAAATACGACTACCTGTATTCGGGCCGCATTCGGGCAACTCCGATATGAAACATGACCTCCAAAATTAAAGGATCCGTCAACCCACAGGTTCAATGTATAATTCTTCACAGCCCCTTTTTATTGAATAAATATATTTCGTCAAAAATATTTTTAAATTTGTTAAACAACTGTTTTTATAGTAATTGTTGGATAGATGAGTGATGATAATACTATAAACAATGAATCTTTCAAATAAACATAAACTATTCTTCAATAGCAGACGGAATACTTCTTAAATGGCATACATATCTAAGTATAGGTATTTGAAAATATAAACATAAAATACACTTAAAAATTCCAAAAATAAGAGTGAATAAATTTAAATTTAAAAGATCGAATGCGAATGAGCGTACTTGGCGAGGTACCCCGTGTATATTTTTTCGAACCGTATGATTAACGATCGTGAACCTTTGTGGTTGGCGTAATTTTCTCTTACCTGTAACCCTGTTTAGGATTTTCCCTTTCTCCTTTAACAGTTTCCCCACGAGACCAGCGGCTTGACCTCCCAAGCTGAATCCAATGGCGTGTACGTACACGAATTGATCATATTCATCGAGGATCGCCACGAGGAATTGTGTTATACATTTGGCGATTATTGGAAGATTTTGAACAGCGACGGAATAACACTTCAATGATGTCGCGATAGGGAAATAATCTATCGTTATTATGTTATACTCTGCCTGTGAGAAATAAGCTGAAAAAATTATGTTATGTTTTTAGATTAATCATTGAATGCTCTTCGGTCACTACAACTATCTAATTAAAAGTATACAACTGACTTTAAATGTCGTACGGGGATTATTTAAAACAGTGTACGTGATTTAGTCATTGATGAACACAATATTCTCAATTTTCGGTAATATGATGAACTTGACTCATGGCATGAAACTCACCGTCTCTAAGTATAGTGTTAAAATCATCGTCTTTCGATCCTTTGATTCCATGTATCAGTATTTTTAAATCAAAAGTCGTCGCAAACTCAATATTTTTGATTGAGTCTTCCGTAATCTCAACAGGGTCATTTTTAGTTTTACTTTGAAAATAAAAAAATTAAAATAACATGTTAAACTTTACTTGTGTTAAGTATGATCGATAAACTTACGTACTTTGTATATAAATATAACTTAATATGCTCGTTAGGGCAGTTGTCAGTCGCTTGAATACATAGATTTCTTTTACTACTTTCGGTGGATCTGCATGTGACGATAACGAACCATAGAGTTAAACCTAAAAAAACTGTTTTTGTTTTTCGTAAATTTTTGTTTTATTTGTTTATTTAAATTCGGTGAATCATTAGTACTCTATACCTATGCAATCTACATACCATTATATCGTGATGAAGTGTACTTGAAGTTAATGTTATGTTATTAAAAAAAAAAAAAAATAGTGGTGATATAACAATAAAATACAATAATATTTACAAATTGTTTATACAGCGTTAAAAAAAAACAAATAAATAAATATAACAAGCATTTACACACTCATAAGCATCGTATATAATATACAGTCAATTCTCAATAATATTCGATTATTTGATAATTTAAAACTTTCAGTGATTCGAAGCAAAGCTTGATCCCATGCAAATCACATGATAATTCGAATTTAAATAACGCATTTGAGTACACTCAGTAATTCGGAGTAACTTTGAAGGAAAGAAGTTCATCATTTTACAAATAACGCAACTTTTCAATTCAGCCAGTGGTCCTTGCCAAAGATTTTAAGGCTTTGTTTAATCTCAAAAAAGTATTGACCGAGATAAACTAAGCTTAACTTACTAAAAAAGAATATCACGGTTTTTGATTACAAAAAAAGTAATTCTATTCTGTATTCCTTATAATATAGTTTTTACTCGCGTTTTTATATAGTTTAATATTTTGGAATTACTAGTCCCAAAAATGTGTTGTTGTTTTTATAAATACCTAGGTACAGTTGTAAAAATGTATATAATTATGTCATATTTAAGATAATTATATTATAATACCTAGTAATTTAATATGTAATCAATTATAACAATCCTATAAATAAACAAACAAAAAAATATTCTTTTTTGGTGAGCTAGAAAAAAAAGAAACATGTGAAAGCTACCTTTTAGCTAGGTACCTGGGTATAAGGATTGAAAAATAAACTATAAACACCCTCTAAGTCATCAGAAATTAAAACAGTCCAGTAGTAAGCGTAGTTATATAACGTTGGATAAACCAACGAGGGATAAAAATATAGTGATAACATATCAAAACTATCATATAAAACTATTATATCCGATCATTTATATTATTATATTATGAAAAAGCTGTGCCAACCATTTACATAGAAGCATAAGTACTAATTTATACTACTTTGCTATTTTAAGTATTTTATAATATTATGCAATCTATGTAGATTCAAAAATCTCGAAGAAAAAGTCATTAGAGTTTTTCCCAATTTTTCCAATTTCCCTGGAAAATGTTCCCATTTTTCTTTCGGTAAACACCTTATTTGGAATTTTATATACATAAAAAAGAAAAAAATCGGTCAATTAAAAATATATCACATTTTTCATAAATCTTGTTATTCAAAGTTTTACATAAGCCCCTCCCAAATTAAACCATCGAAAGTCAACTGCTTGTAATAATTTATGAGCATTAATACTGATTAGTGATTACACTCATTATAATATTATCTACTAAAATTAATACTGTCATGATTACCTTTTTTCAAAGCCGGCATAATTTCTCGGGTACTAAAACAGTACTAGTGTTATAGTAGAAGTATATTCGTGAAAATATTTTACCTTTCAGAAGACAAATAGACTTAACATTAACTTGTAAGTTGTACAACAAATAGCTACTGATAGGTTTGGTGATGTACTGATGAATATAACGAAAATACTCGACAACACGTAGTGTATGTAGGTGCATCTATAATATAAAACTATTTAAATTTCACACGTGCTCAACCATACAATTTTTATAATATTAAGTGATTTAAAACAATTGTTTAAAAAGTTCATCATTTGTATAGAGTGTTACACCAAGCACACTCAGCGGAATTCTCAAATACTTAATTTTTTTAAAAATTCAGAGTTTTGGAATTTTTAAAGATATTAAAAATTACATTTTTCACATACATCCTTAATTTTTTCACCATATTAAACCGCAAGGAGTGTGTCGTGTAGTAGTAAGTACAACATAATTTTTCTCAAATACATAACTCGCTTCTTCAGCAGATTTTTAAGCAGATCTTTTTAAATGTCAATGCATCACCTTGATCAATATTCAAATGAAAAGTTTCTGAATTATTATTCTCAGGCAATTATTACAATTTTTACAAATTATAAAATGTTAATAAATCAATAATAAATATTAAACGCTAAAATCATCATAGTTCACATATCTTTTACGCTTAAAAATTAATTATAGGCTGTTATTTTAAGTATTTTCAATTGTAATATATAAATAATATGCTTTATAATTCATAATTTGTAATTTATATTATAATAAACGTATGGGGCGAAAAGGCTAGGTGAAAACATATTCTGGTGTAAAAAAAAAAAATAAAAAAAAAAGATAAACGCAATTAAAATACTACGCATTAAAACTGTTATTCGGTATTTTAAAATGAACAAATCATCATATAATCGAAAAACAACAGGAAGCCATTAAAATTCCCAGACAGACGCTCATTAAAAAATATATCCATATTTGGGCACAAATGAAATTAATCGCTGATAAGATATCAAACAACAACAACACGTTATGACTCACTCAAAAGCCTATCAAATCATATTAATTACCTTTTCTGGTAAACACCTTCGGTTCCCGCATAAACGATCGAGCAACAACATGTTATTGCGTAATCAATGTTCCACATGCTCACTCAAAGGCCCGCCAAATCATGTCGAGTGAATATTCAATTTAATGTTAATCTTCGTACAAACAAGAATATACTACACAAACCCGAACAAAATAGCACATCAAACTAAAGCGCGTTAGGACCTACTCAAAGGCCTATCAAATCATATCAATCATCGTTTCTAGTAAACAACTTCGGTGTTTGTCTGAACGATATTAAGCAACAATAAGATATCGAGCAAACAACATGCTATTGCGTAATCAACACTCCACATGCTCACTCAAAGGCCCGCCAAATCATATCGAATAAAAAATTCAATTTAATGTCAATCTTTGTACAGACAAGAATACACTACACAATCCCAAGCAAGTAGAACATCACACTACAGCGCGTTATGACCCACTCAAAGGCCTATCTAATCATATCATTTACCGTTCACTGTGAACGCCTTCAGTCTCCGTATGGACATATTTAATCAATAACAAAATATCGAGCAACAACACGTAGTAACGTCACCAACATTGCACGTGCTCACTCAAAGGCCCCTTGAATAATATCAAATACGTGTTCAATCCAATAGTAGTTAATACACAGGCAGAAACACGCAACAAAATACGGAGCAACAATACAATATCATGTCAAAGGCCAAATGGCCAAGCATTATATAATGAACATATGTACCTCACCAAGGTATATAACGTATAACTTCATCAAAAGGCAACTTACAAGAATCTATGTACATGCACGGAAGACATAATGACAGTCATTTCAATTCTACATCGATAAAGGCACGCACTCCACATACACACAATATTACAACGCCCGTTGATAATACTGTTGCTAAAAAATGTCACGTAAGTTAAGGAAAATGACAACACCATGGGAGTACATGTCATAGCTAGACACACCTTTGCAAATAAGGTATCAAATGCAAAGATCAACAACAGTATCCGATGGCAAAGGCATTTGAACGCCGGATTCACGTGGCAAACGCAACCAGTCTATGGCAACACGACGACTATTGAGTGGGGATAAAACAATCGCTTCTCTATATAAGCGCTACGCACAAACAATAGCCCGGCAGTGCATCATCACAATCAACGAGGCACACCACGTCCACGCAGCTCGTCTCAAGAAAACGCGAATTTCATTTTGATTTAATTTCTTTCTCTTTCTTGAAACAAATTAAATTATTGCGTTTATTCTAACACCAGGTATGAATTCATATTAGTTTATTCTCCCCATTATTTCGCCATTAAAAGAAACTTGTTTAAATTTATTGCACTGCCTTAGAGATCTTTAATTAAAATCGTCCTACAACTCTTCCCATATTTAAAAGTAGGGACTCAAATAAAATATTCCTAATAAACCGATCCATTTGGTCACTATTATAGGTACCCGTCCAATACTAGGCGCCGCTTGACAATCCATTGTTCATAACGGACCTTGGATCGTCAAAGTATATTTGCAGTTTTCACGTTTTTGA